>NW_010393464.1:68027-77631 GCF_000710305.1 Buceros rhinoceros silvestris | reverse complement strand
GAACTTTCCCCCCCCCCCCCCCCCCCCCCCCCCCCCCCAAAAAAAAAAAAAAAAAAAAAAAAAAAAGTTTTCCAGCCTATTAGTACAAGACCAGCCATTTACACCGCAGAGAAAGCCAGCATGCAGATGCAGACTGAAATTTTCAAAGGTGGCTTATGAACTTCTTGCAGTTTAAGGGAAACAAAGCCAAGGTGCATTCATAAATTATTTGAAGTGCTCTGTTTGCAGCTGTAGATGTGTCTCATGGCTTCACACTCCCGCCCGCCGGTGCAGCATCCAAGCACCCTCCCCATAAAATCACTGTCAGGAGCAAAGCAGCTCATGACTTAAGGGAATCTGTGGCTTTTTCTGCCCCCTTTTTTGGATTAAAACACTGCTGAGGGCAGGGGTTTTGTGAAGGTTATTTTATTAGTTTACTTTTCCTGGGGGTGTTTTTCTTTCTGATTTGTTCCTGGATTGTGGGATTTAAAATTTTGTTGTTGTTGTTGTGACTTTCTTTGTGTTTGGCTGGCTGGGTTTGTTTTGTGGAAGTTCAAAGGGAATGTTGCAAATCTAATAGTGACATCACAGTGCTGCTGCCTTTTTTTTTTTTTAATGCACAATTAGATGATATATATAAAAAGCAAGTTGTAACAAGACATTTTTTCAAATCTTGTGTTTGTTTACTCTTACTGCCATGTACCCCTTGAAGGACACAGACCAGCACATCTGCCATTTTCTCCCAAGGAGTGTTTTCATCTCAGCCTATGTGTGCAGCTAAATCCTGCCTCAGTCCCTTTGCTAGAGAGCCTGTGAGTTGCAGGACTGATGTGGTTCTCCCCAGCTGGGAGACACGGATCAAAGGAGGAATGGTACACGACAGAGATCAAGCTCGAAGCAGCGTGCTGGGTTTCTGTGCATAGAGGGCAGATGACATTGTGTCCAGTGGAACGAAGACTGCACCAGGCTGCAGCATTTAGTCTGTGGAGTAGTCACCATCAGGGATTTAAAGTATAACGAAGAGCTGACTGTTAGGCTGACACCTCATGCACCACAACTGAGAATCTCAAAGTTTAATCCTCTACTCGGCCTCCCCAAAGCAAACATGCTTTGGCATCTGATTTATTTGCACCTTCATTACCTCTTACCCAGCCAGGTACAACCCTCTCTCCACCTCTTCTGACTCTTGGTCACTCCTTCCCTACCCCCAACTCCAGATTCTATGCTCCCACAGTTCCCCATCCCCCCTCCACATGTCCCAGGCAATACCCCCACCCTTTCCCTTCCTACATGTTCCTCAGCACTACCTCTCATCTCCAAAGCTTAAATTCTCTTCCTCATGAGGAAAGCTGAGGAAGATAACAATAACATCCCAGAACTATTTCTGTTCTTTCTCCCCTCTTTCCTTCCCAGGAGCACAGGCAAGGTTGCACAGCAGTTGGGAGAAGTTCCCTGACGCAACAACCTTTCTCTACCTGCAGGGTGCTTTTCTGTTGTTCGATGAAGATCAGCTGGATGGATGTCTTGGAAGGATGTCTAGAGTTTATTAGAGTACAGTGACTTCTCTGAAACTAGGCTGAGGTCTAGCCACTTCAGATGACTTGCAAGCCAAATCCCTTTTTCAAAAGCGAGGTAGGCACTTGGGAAATGGAGGTCAGGTCAACCTTTAGCTAGCAAAGCCATATGAGAGCAAGAAAATGAGTCATTAGCTAGAAGGCCCACTTGAAGAAGTAAACTATTCAGTGCTGTTCACTGCCTTCCCCAACTTATCTTTCAGCATCTGAAAACTACTAGACAACAACTTCAACAATCTCTCTAAAATATTGTGTATTTTTAAAGAGAATAAAATGAAGAGTTTCTCAGACTGTTCTTGCCTCTCAGAAGATTCAAAAATTGTTTTCTTATAGATGAAGATAGCAATTATTTGCAGTATTTTCTACAAAATATCTTTTGGGAGCATGCACAGTTCGATGCTCCTTTTTTAAAAGTGAAAATTATTCATGAGTGAAAACATCCTGTGCTAAAATATAACACTCCACCCAGCTCCACTTCAGGACCTGCCTTCAGAGCCAAATGTGAAAATGTCTATCTGTGTGGCCTTCCCAAGTGTGCAAAGAAAGTATTTTTTTTACTCTTCAATTACATCCTCTTTTTTCCCTAATACACATTTCTAATAATTCAGTGTCAGACAAAGAGTTTCATTTTTCTAAAAAGACAAAAACTATTCCTAAGAAAACTGTTTCAAAAGTAATGTTTCATTCAACCTCAAAAAAAAAAACCCAACAAGCAAATTTGATTTATTTTAAACACAAAATTTTGGGTTTCAAAGTATGATGGAAAATGTTTTGATATCCCTTTTTCTTTTTTTTCTCTGAGTTACTTCCAGGTATATTTTTCACCTAATTCAACCAGAAGTCATCAATAAATTTTAAAGAAGTAGAATTTTTTTTTTCTATTTTGGCAAATAGAAGTAGGCGTTTGAAACTATCTCACAAGTTCCATTCCCCTGGCATCCACACACATATGCAAATTACTGGAACATGGGCTACTCTTCACTGTGAAAGGGTACACCACAAAATTAATCATTTTATTTCTTCCATCTCAAAACAAAACCCTCAGCATCTTTTCAAACTTTACACAACTGAAGTAATACTGAAAGAATCTGAAGGGAACTCTTGAAAGTTTTCTACCAGCGGACTCAGAAAAGGGACCTGTGGAAGAATATTACACAGATCTTCGATCTTGCCTTTAAAAGAAAAAAAACAAACAAAACAAAAAAACCTCTCAGAAACTACTGAAGATAATTCTCACTCAGGATCTCAGATTTTCCGCAGCCTTACAAACAAGGGTCTTCTCAGAGTCTCCCTCTCTTTTGATTCAGAGACTTAACCTTTAGATCATGGGATGTCTGATAAACACTGACGTCTTCCTGAAGACATGCTAAGACTGAGAAGACAGATAAGCAAAGTGACACCTACATTTACCAGCATTGCCACATTACTTGAATCAGAAGAATAGCGAAGTATGTGCCCTGCAAATACCACCTCCCTGCAAAAACACTCTCAATTTCAAAAGGAATACCAGCCTCTCTCTCTTTCCTTTTCATTTCTGCACTTCACATAATGCCTTTGATCATCAGCTGACTAGGGGTTATTCTTAAAATTTGTTGGGTTTTTAATTTTCTTGCTTCAAGGACAGCAACATTTAATCTCTCCTAGTACAAAACGCACACGTGCAAATCCCGTGCAAATCCAACCTCGTGTCTCATTCCGTGAGAAAATTTAAAATTTTGTCTTCTTTCAGCTTTCACCAAGGTGGAAAATCAGAGGAATGCACAGCTGGTGTAAGTATATGACAAAATATTTTAATAGCAGTTAAAGGGAATATGCTCTTTGAAAGCAAACAATAAATTGGCTAGCTAGAAAGACACACACAAACACATATATAATGTTTAACCATGTATAATTCCAGTATGGAGAGCAAAATAACTTCTTGGTTTAGCTCAGATATAATACTGTCCTCACCCTATTCCCAGCACTGATTTCAGACACAACTTACTACCCAGGGGGCCTTAAAAACAGATGAGTTAAACCAGTAAAAAGTGAGTGAAAATGCAAACTGCTACTTGGGTCTTTAACAAACAGAAATGTCTTTCTTTCAAGACCTACCAGTCACCTTTCCATTACACCGAATGAGCTCCCAGAGTGTGATATTTATGCTGAGTGTCTGCACCAGCTTCAACCCAGTTGAGCCAAGAAACTTCAAGCCAGAGCATATTGCCTAATATAGCATAGCTGTGTATTACAGAGGGCTCTATGCTGGACGCAGCTGGTGACAGCATTCTGCAAGCACGTGTCATCTTTCTTCCCTCCCAGTACAATGAAACAATTGCAGATTTCCTCTTGGTGACCTTCAGGTTCAAAGAGCCTGAAAGTCATGCCTGTTTCCTGAACAACATGGGATCGCTCATTGCTCCAGTGTTGTGGATGCCCATGGCAAGCTTTTCACAGACCACTGCTAGGCAGATTGCATGCTGTGATGACTGCCCATGCAAGAAAGCATGGATCAGAGCTCTTACTGGACCTCCTCTGAGCAGTCTGGCTTATTCTTCATTAAAGAATTAGGGCTTCATTCCTGTGAAGGGGAGCAAGGGGGTTTGGCCTTTGGTTTCATTCTAATGAGGGATTTTCTGCTGAATTTCCTTTCTTATCTAGCTAAAGTCATCTGCATGCACTGTGTACCTGTGGAGGACCTCGGCAGGTCTGAGGAAAACCTGACTGATCTAGAACAAATACAAGTCTACCCCTTAAGGAATAGAAATCTACAAGTTAATGGCTGGTAAACCAATATGAGGAAATAAGCTTTCTGATACAGGATGTGTGTCTATCTGAGCAAAGCAGAAGTGCATAGTTGGTAAATTGCTGGATGGTCACTTGTCGAATAACAAGAATAAACATGAACCAATTAGAAGAGAACACGTAGAACTAACGTTGAACTAGAGATGTATAAAACCAGGTTAATAACAAGGAATAAAGGCTTTTTGACTTGCACAGTAAAAGTGTGTTGCGTTGTCTGTTCCTACATTCGCAACATGCACCAAGTACCTCCCCTTCCTTCCTTAGCCCAACAAGTCTCTCATACTGGCAAGTGAGGTGGAGTACCCTCACAGACCCATCCTGCACTGTTGTAGGACCCCAGTTCTATAGGTGCTGGTAGAAACTCTAGGACCTACAAGAAGCATAGAAAAGGGCTATAGTAGTAAAAAGGACAGTACCAGATTCTTCATAAAAGAACTCATGACCAGTTCCTAGCCTCTCTCTCCCTTCTTTCCTTTCCTCATCCCGAGCAGCAGGAGGCAGGAACAGTGCAAAGAGAAATGTCTTCAGAATTTCAAGAACTCAAGTAACACACTGCAGAAGGCGGCAGCCGGTGAGATATTATGGCCCAGTGTCTAGCATTTAGGGTGCACTCAGCAAGTGGGGATACTCCTGCTCGGTTTTACCTCTGATTTACTTTGTGGCCTTAGGCAATTTGGTGTTTCTTAGTCCTTGCGTCATCTCTGCCAATTGCAAATTCTACTCACCGTGCATTTGCAGAAAGCTAAAGCACAACCAGGCCCCAGATTTGGCCTGAGACACTATATGTAACTGTAACATCAGTATTGAAAAAGCCATATCCTACAAATAGACATGTCTGCTGCAGAGAACAGTTGAACAAAAGCGATAAAGGGAAAGTCTTTCTGAACTTCTCCTACAGAGGAGTAGTAAAGGGAGAGCTTCCAAGTCCAACTACACAAAGGTTTTCTGCATGCATGCAGCCAGACCTTTGACTTTTGACCTGTCCTCACTGCAGGGTCAGGTGGTAACACAGGATCCAGTTATTCTGTCATAGCCCTTTTTTTCTTTTTAAATGCTCCCACATACGGGATCAAATGTCTCATTACAGCTGGACATAAACCAAGACTGCAAGCAGTTCTGTGAGTTGTATCCCATTAATCCAAGTATCCCATTAATCCAAATATCCCATTAATCCAAATATCCCATATTACCTATTGTCTCCACTTCAGTTGTCCCAAAGTCCTGACATGGAGGTGTAGGCCTTTCAAATCTCAGAAAAGGACTCGTCAGTGAGAAGTACAAGGAATAATTTGCTTCAGCTGGCTACATGCCATGACATCCGTTGCATCCATAGGACTACCATCACCTGTCCTTTCTATCTTCTCCACCTCTGAAGTGAAAACAGAACCTCTTCATTGCCCCTTTTGCATCTCAGAGCAACTCAGCAAGCAACAGTCATTGTGTAAGATCTGTTTAATCTGGCACCCATGAAAAGCAGGTATGAAAGGCACTCTACTGTAATATCTGGAAGAATTAGCAATCCTTAATCTTATCATCAGTCAAAACAAATAAATCCATTTTCTATGAAAATATGTAAGAAAACATTTCAAAATTATTTTCACTGTTCCCTTATTAATTCTGCATTAGAAACATTCAGTGCCACTCAGCTCTTTCAGAAACAGATGCAACTTCATTAAAGTCAAAAGGTGAAGGTAGATGGATTGATTTGTCCTTTGTCATACCTCACATACGCTTCTTCTTTAATCTGAGATGTTGGATATTGCTGGCAAACATATATTATCAATAGTAAAGCTGACATTTAAAGAGGTTCTTCTTTCCTCCATATATCAATTTTTGAAATTCCTTTCATGTAAAACCACATCTGCAACTGTTACTGTAAATTTGGCCAAGTATTCATGTTTACTGCAGATAATGAACTCTTGTACATACATATATATACAGACACAGACATACTCGTATCAAGCAGTTTTATTCCTTCACAAACAGAATAGCATATTTAGGACTCAAGGCAAACCAAAAGTATTAGGTCATGTGATCACACTGTTTTATTCCAGTCTAGCCTGTGCCTTGTTTCATCTGACCATGCTTCTTAGGACTTGCAAGAAGAATTCATCAATGTCAAACCGACCTAGAGCAGTTCATACTTAACATCAGAGAATCAAACTTTGGACGGTTCTCAAAGTCCCCATTTCTGTTCTCAGAACATTTCACTTTCATCTACATGTGTAAGTCCAAAGTACCACCTCTATGACAATGAGGCAGAGAATTACCTAGAATTTTGACAAGGAAGTCAGGAACCTCATCTGTCAAAATCTCTGCTTGTGGCTTAAGGTACATTTTCCATCTCAAATTTCACAGGAGTAAAAAAAAGCTTATGTAAATTGATGTGGGCATTTTTGAACTTAATTAACATCTTGGCTAACATCTCTGTGGCATCCTGAGCAAAACTATGTAGCAATTATGTAGAACAGAGATTCCCAGCTGGTGCTCTGCAGACTACTGCTGGCCCGAAGGACTACACCATGCCTGGAGCAGGCCCTTGATTCAAATAGGTGCTGAGCAGGTTTCACCCACCCTAGCTACAGCATAGCGACTGTTGCAAATGTCCTTGCAGGTGCTAGACCCTATGTGAGCTCCTGCTGCTGCAGAGTGAACCACTCAGAAGTGTTGACATGGAGCTTTTTATAGGACATTGTCCCTGCAACAGAGTTCTCTCCTTGGGTTTGCAACTAAAATTTCCATGGCTTTAAAGGCCTGCTTAGGTTCATCTCTCGTATCCATGACCTAATGCTGCACTGGGGAAGGAGCATTACAAAGCTGCGCCATCCCAGAGGTGCCGGCAAACACCTAGCGTGCTGCAGCTAACACCGCAATACACTTCTAAGCAAGGAGCAGTAGAACCTATCATCTTAGAGCCAGTCGGTTGCAATGGAAAGTCCCCATTTGACTTTATTCCCTCGGGTAGGCTGAATGTGGGTATGTCATTTCCACTTCTCCCACTTCCTCCCTCATCTTTCTCCTACTGCACATTAACATAAGGTCCAGGCAGAGCTTTCTCTTGACACTTGGATTTGCATATACTGGTCCACCCCTAATCTTGGTGACATTTGTCTATCATTTCCCATTAGCAGATAAAGGAAGAAACAAGACATAACTGGAAGCTGCTGGCAGAGCCACTGGTTCTCATGTTAGAGGGACTGACCCTTGACTCTCCCTTTCGAGTGTCCTCTGAAGTGTTTCAAATATGTTGTCCCCGAAGATCAGAAGATACTGAAATATTTGTATACAGACTAGAGTTGAAATCCTGGTCCTGTTGGAATCCCTGGCAGACTTCCCAGAGACTTCAGACAGGACTGGATTCCACCCTTACGGATCAAATTCGTCTAATATGTACTACGAACGAGCAGTGAGCTTACCCTGCATGTCAGAAACTGGTGTGCTCTCAGATTACGCCAATATAGGCCACTTCGTCCACATAGCTTTGTGCACACGTAAAGGCTGAATTTCTTTGATGCTTGCAATGCTTACTTGTGGGAAACAAACTATTTTTGTCCTGTCATTATCATTGACGAAATACTTAGCTTTTGATACAGATAAGACGGGCAGCTGAAAATTACATTCCATTTTACTACTGTTTAATCATAAGTTAAGATATTCCAGGTAATGACAACGAGGCCACCATCTCACAGAAAAAAGCACACAGCAATCAAAGAGTTTATAGCCCACAAAACAGTTTGCAGAAGTTCTTACTCGCGTTCACTTTTTCTGTGCATTCAAGCACTGGGAAGCAGGCTCACGGAATAGCATTCACTAGTTACCCTTGTCTTTTGCCTACTTTTGCCAGCGAAGACCTCCTGCTTCAGCATGCTAATCTAATCACAAGAATGACCACATCATGCATCTAACCCTCCTGCATGCTTTGTCACAGATCTGTGGCCTGACTATTGAAAATCGCAGCAATTCCCCAGCTGCTGGTCAGCTTCATCTCTCACTGAAAACTAAGAGTAGAAAACCAGCACCTGTGCCAACACCTGCCAGTCAGGAGCTATTTGTTTCTTAAAAACAGGAAAGAACAAACATCTCTAAGAAACAGGTTAGGTCCAGCTCAGATGACAAAACCATATTAAGGAGGATAATATATTTCCCCTTGCCCTATAAATGGCAATACCAATTCTCCTATTGATTTCTATTAGGAAAAAAAAATGAGAACATGGGAAAGAATACCACACAGGCAGAAGCTGCTGCCACAGTTATGGAAAAAGTCAGTCTTCAGTTTCTGGCCAACACAAATAAAACTATGACATTGTAAGCATTCAGTTCGTGCCTTTAAAGTTACAAGGGAAAGGAAAAATTATTTATTCTTGTCAATGGTCGCTCATTTGACTTCATAGCCTATGGAAAGGAAGCCTCATGCTAGCTCAGCCGTCCCATGCCACAGACGCACCAGGTGCCCTGATCCTGCCAGCTGCTTCCTCTCTGAGGGAAACAACATAGCTACAAGTGTGCCTGATGGAGTGTGCATCAGGATAGATATGTAGTGACACAAGTGTTGGCCAGGACAGCAACCTCCTGGGAGAGGAGCAGAGCCTGACCTCTCAGAACTGGAGCTAGGGGCAGTGGAGGTGCAGCTGGGAACAGAAATGCCCGCAGAAGCATGCACTGAGTGCTAATCACTGTGATGCTGTTAGTCTCTTCTCACTGTACAAAGCCACAAAGAGCCCACATGGTGAGGTACCACCACGGTGCTGTGAAGCAGGACAAGCCATGGAAGCAGAAAGCATGCTGGAGGCTCTTACATGGTGGATTTAGTCATCCAGTGATGCAGGCAGGAGTGACAGAAGACAAAGCTGTCTGGAGTCCATTATGACGAGCAGAGGCTGGCACTGGAAGCAGCAGTCACAGCTCTGGCAATAGACAGAGAGTCTGGACTAGGAGCAGGGCAAGGCATCTCCAGGGAAGATGTTGCTCTGTCCAAGTGCAGGAGCGTATCTTCTGCGCCAGAACAGGCAAGGAAGCCAGCAGCAGCAGTGCAGCTCTCTATTCTTGCCTCCGCATTAGAGAGAAAGGTTTCCCCCTTCAGACAAGGAGCTAATTGGAGGTGGGAAGTATCGGTCTCTCTGCCTCCCTGACTTCTGCTACTCTGCTCCTGTCCCTCTCATTTGGTGCTCTTCTCTTGTCTTACCCTTGCACCACCCCTGTTGACCTTCATGCCATTGTCAAACATCTCAATAATATGTTTTCTGAAGTTATTTGTGTCCAAACAGGTT
>NW_010393464.1:49416-67889 GCF_000710305.1 Buceros rhinoceros silvestris | reverse complement strand
TCTGCTTCTCCCAGGTCTTGAGTTAAAAAGCTAAGGTATTAAAAATAATAAAACGTATTTAAAAATAATAAAATGTTAGAGCAAGCCTAAGGTAAGGCTCCAACAGCAACACACACTCAGCCAGGCTTCAAACTCCACATGGTTTTTGGAACACATTTCAAAATACAAAATCATGATATATTAAGCTACACAGTCAGTCATAAAAAAGTAATAGAAAATAATATGAAGATACAATGCAGCCAGCTTACTGTGGTTTCATTTTCGTATTTTAAACCCTTTTTCTTTTCCTGTTAAAACATCCAGCTCTGCCTAGTGCAGAGCATAATAAATTCTAATGAGAGTTGAGGGGTCTCTGTTGCTTGCTCTATTGAACCAGCAATAAGAAACAATACCAATTTTAGTCATCATCCCTGCATTTTTAAACAAAAAAGAAATACTACAGAAAATCCACCCCTAAAGTACTTTCATTTGCTGATCTTACTGGTTGTGCTCTAAGAAACATTAAGTATTTTCAATCCAGCCAGTTCCTCAGAAGAAATGAATGGAGGTGCTGCATTGGACAGCTATAAACTCTTCAGAAGGGATAGGCCTGGCAGGAAAGGTGGTGAAGTGGTCCTGTATGTTTGATTGTCTTGAGCATAATGATGGTCATAATAGGGTTGAGTATGGGTAAGAATCAGGGGAAGGCCAACAAGGCAAATACCATGGTGGGGGTCTGTTACAGACCACCCAACCTGGATGAAGAGGTAGAAGAAATAGACTACAAGCAGTTGGGAGATGTGTTACAATTGCTAGTCCTTAATCCTGTGGGGTTTCTTTAATTTACCGGGTATCTGGTGGAAATACAGCCCAGCAGAGAGGAAACAGTCTAGGACATTCCTGGATTGTGTGAAGACAAATTGCTGACCACAGCTGATGAGGGAGCCAGCTAGGGAAGGCTTCCCTCTAGACCTGTTGTTCACAAAGAAAGAAGGACTTGTGGGTGATGTGAAGGTTGGACACTATCTTGAACACTGCAATCGTGAGATAGTAGAGTTTTCCATTCTTGAGGAACTAAGGGTGGGTGGTTGGAGAGGGAGGGTGGTGTCAGTAGAACTGCCACCTTGGACTTCCAGAGGGCAGACTTAGGCCTGTTTAGGAGGTTGACAGAGTCCTTTGGGAGGCAGTCCTGAAGGGCAAAGGAGTTCAGGAAGGCTGGACATCCTTCAGAAAGGAACTCCTAAAGGTGCAGGAACAGGCCATCACGGTGTGCTGTAAGATGAGCCAGCAGGGTAGAAGACGAGCCTCGCTAAACAGAGAGCTTTGGCTGGAACTCAGGAAGAAAAGTGAAGTCTATGGCCTGTGGAAGAAGGGGAAGGCCACTCAGGAAGACTACAAAGATCTTGTGAGGCTGTGCAGGGAGAAAATTAGAAGGGCAATGGCCCAGCGAGAACTTAATCTGGCTACTGCCATTTAAAAAAATCCAAAAAACAACAACAACAACAACAACAAAAGGTACAAAATGTTTCTATACATGCATTAACAGCAAAGGAAGGCTCTGGAGAATCCCCATCATCTATCGGATGTGAGTGAAAACGTAGTGACAAGGATGAGGAAAAGGCTGAAGCACTGAATGCCTTCTTTGCCTCAATCATTAACAGTAAGACCAGTTGTACTCTGAGTGCCCAGACACTTGAGCTGGAAGACAGGGATGGGGAGCGGAAGGAAACCCCCATCCCTAGTGGATGAGGGAAGTACTGTGGACATTCTTTACCCAGCCTTTTGCAAAGCCTTTGAACTGTTTCCTGCAGCATTCTCCTGAACAAACTGACTGCCCATGGCTTGGATGAGTGTACTCTTCACTGGATAAAAAATTATCTGGATGGTCAGGCCCAGAAAGTGGTGGTGAATGAAGTCAAATCCAGTTGGCTGCTGATCACAAGAGGAGATCCCCAGGGCTCGGTATTGGGGCCTGTTCTCTTTAACATCTATCAACGATCTGAACGAGGGAATCGAGTGCAACCTCAGTAAGTTTGCAGATAACACCAAGTTAGGTGGATGTACTGATCTGCTTGAAGGAAGGAAGACTCTACAGAGGGATCTGGATAGGCTGTATGAGGTTCAACAAGGCCAGGTGCTGGGTCCTGCACTTGGGTCACATCAACCCCCTGCAACACTACATGCTTGCGGAGGAGTGGTTGGAAAGCTGCCAGGCAGAAAAGGACCTGGGGGTGTTGGTCAACAGCTGATTGAACATGAGCCAGCAGTGTGCCCAGGTGACCAAGAAGGCCAATGGCATCCTGGCTTGTATCAGCAATAGTGTGGCCAGCAGAAGCAGGGAAGTGATTGTCCCCCTGTACTCTGCACTGGTGAGGCCACACCTCGAGTACTGTGTCCAGTTTTGGGCCCACTTCAAGAAGGACATTGAGGTGCTGGAGCATCTCCAGAGAAGAGCAACAAAGCTGGGGAAGGGTTTAGAGAAAAAGTCCTGTGAGGAATGACTGAGGGAACTGGGTTTTGTTTAGCCTGGAGAAAAAGATCCTAATGGAAGAGCTTATCACTCTCTACCACTACTTGAAAGGAGGTTGTAGTGAGGTGAGACTCAGTCTATTCTCTCAAGTAACTAGTGATAGGACAAGATGAAATGTGCTCACGTTGTGCCAGGGGAGGTTTAGTTTGGATATTAGGAAAAGTTTCTTTTCAGAAAAGGTTGTAAGACATTGGAACAGGCTACCCAGGGAAATGGTGAAGTATATATACCTGCAAGTATTTAAAGTACACGTAGACATGGTGCTGAGGGATGTGATTAAGTGCCAATTTGACAGCGCTGGGTTAACAGTTGGACTTGATGACCTTAAAGTTCTCTTCCAACCAAACCAATTCTGTGATAAATTTTCAAGGTCTTGTCTGTTGCTCTTGAATTTTAACTCATCTTCCCTCCCAGTACCTGCACACACACTTTGCACAAACATAATGGATGTCACCAAGACATATACATTCAAGTGAAGGTCCAGTTACTTTGTGGCAGAGTATCATGGCAAGCTGTGGAATTTCAACAGGAATGGATCCAGCTGCAGAAATTTCTACTGGGATTTTCCAGCTCACATTTTAAAAGTAATCTTTCCTGCCAAGTAGCTATACGAATTTATCTCTAATGAGCAGCAATTCTGCGTCCTTTTGGTTGAAAATTGAAGCATCAAGTCAGTACCAGCTTTAAAGAGGTAAAGCAGGGCAGCAAAAATGCAAACCTTTTCGACAGGACAACTCAAACAGGGCACGACAAAACGGATGCCCCTCAAACTATTTGCCATATTTGAAATTTAAGTCACAGACCCCACTTTATGCTGAGCTGAGTTGAAAGCAATGAAACACTAACCCAACAACGTCGCCAAACCAGAAGACCCAGCAGCAGTGAGGTTTGTTACGGCAAAAAAAAAAAAAAAGAGACACAGGATAATACGCCTGCATGCTGTGCATGAGCCAGCATAAAACCTGACGCAGCAAGGTTACGATATTGCCAGCTTCCCTCAGAGACTCATAGAGAAACGCTGTCACATAATCCTGAGAATAATCTGACTGCTATCTAGACATACGGGCACAAACACTCATTGCCAGCAAACATCACAACAGCAATGCGCTGGTACGTCAGTAACGTTGTGTGACTGTGCACCGCTTCACCCTGCAGGGGAACAGCATCGCCAAAATTTTCAACAGATCCTGGCTCAGAGTCAATTAAACAAGACAGGTGAGGCCTGACAGCACCCTGTGCTCTTAGTACCGTGAGCACACAGACTTGCATACTTACACTTTGTATTAATGTGACAAAGGAAAGTTACACTTAAGCACTGTATCAAGCCAGTAAATTTTACAGTTCAATTGTTTTAGGAAGAGTGCCTCAGACAACATCTGTGTGGTTCAGAAAAGAAAATGTTTAATTTTCCTTCAAAAAATAAATGGAAAAAAAAAAATCTCTATACTGTGCTTTATCTGCTACCTTTTCCCAAGTACTTTCTGTAAGGACCCCAAACTCCTCAGAGGTCTCCTGCAGCCTCCCTTGTTGCCATGTTAGGTCCACCCAGCTCAGAATGAGACACAGAGCACACATGGCTGGTCATAGTCTGGGCACAGATGGCACATGAAGCACATTTTTCACCCCACAGAGTGGGGTTGTACACGTACAAGGTGTTGGCCAAAACCACAAATACAAAGGTGGAAGGGGAGGGAAGGGAGGGCAGCTTCCAATCTGTTTGTAAATGCTCTACAAATGGGAAAACAGCCTACATTTATTAATCAATTTTTTCTCATAACTCAGTCACCTCATCTTTAGTTATGGGCTAAGTAGGGAAAAAATTGTTGAAAACCTTCAAACCTTATACCTTCTTCCACATGAAACAAGCTGAAATAATTGCACTTATGACTGGCAGGTGTGTGTTGAGGTCTCTTGACGGTGGATGCCTTACAGCTCACCAGATCTGATGGCTCCACAGGGGAGGAGTAGAACTAGGGAGACAATCTCTGCAAGGACACCCTATTAAATATGTGGAAAAAAGCATTAGGAAGGCAAGAGAACAAAGGTAAAAATGGGAAAAGAAGTCTGAAAAAAACCTCCCAGACTCTGGAAAAGACGTACAGAGAAGGATCAGATTGAAATCCCAGATCATAATGCTTGCAAACTTGGAGAATTTTTACAATCCATACCCCAGATAAAAATCCTGAAAATAGCTTGCCCCCTTAAGGTGAACAAAGAAAATAAAAGCCAGATCTGAAATCCATAAATAAACATGATTAAACTACCCAGATTTTTCAATGCTTATCTGGACCAAATAAAACCTTTACAACTTGTAAATACTGGCAAGTGTCACCTCAGATATTACTAAAGGATTCCCTAAATATAAGAGGCAGGCTGGTCTGCAGTTAAATCTTTTCTCCTTTGCTTTTCCAATGCTGAAGGTAATTGAAAACAGAAGACATGCTTCTTGATGTAGCCTATCATTTTAGGAAAAGAAAGTATAAATGTTAGTTATATAGCTGACACTGCACTTCAGGTTTGCACTCGGTTGTACCCATATACCTTCACACAAAGCCAGGTAAAAAAAAAAAAACATGAACACTTACAGTTGTATAAAATACACGTGCAATATACTCTAGAGCACCTGTTAAGTGATACCACTTGCAAGACACCCCAAATAAAAATCCACGTAAAACTGGTACCAGTTCTTCTCCTGGCCAAAGAGCATTGGAGAAGACACAAACTCAGGATGTACTTCTTTCAAACAAAATGGTGTCACAAATGACATTAGAAAAACTCTGTCCAAAACAAAGTGTTGTATAGAGAATTCATATGGTTGCAAAGTCTGAAGGATGTGCACGTACTTCAGAGAGAGCATGTACCAGGAACAGATCTGAATTTTTACTATCTTTGCTATTGCTTTAAATCCATATTATTTTGGTATTTACATTATCAAGGAGACAGAAATATCTTTGAAGATGACTAAACAGTTTCTTCATTTCTATTAAATACTAAAAAAACAGTCCTGCCAATTTATTAATATTTAAGTTTCTACAACTTAATATGAACTTGTTTCCAAGAACTGCATAGGTCTCCTTAAAGTATGTGTAGCAAGAAGTCAACATTGTGCCAGCTGGCAGATTAAACAACCCATTAAAGTAGGCTCCTACTGAATTTAAAGGATTGTTTTTCATCTTTTTCCTCTCTACTCCTCTACATCCAGATGTATTATTTAGGGAATATTTTCCAGTCCCAGTAAGAAAAGTACAAGAAATGCCCTTGGCACTTAATGAGTTTTTCCTCCAATGTGGTCTCCCGCTGCACTTGGAATTTATTCCATTACTGTATGGCTTGCAATGGTCCCAAAATACCCCCGACTACATGAAAAGATGGGGAAAGCATGTTTGGGGTAGGCATACTTCTTCATTCAAAAGCAGGGACAGCCTGGGGTGATTGATCTTCGGGGATGATTTCATTCAGGCAGTCATTATCCCCACATGCCATCCCTCAACCCATCCCCTGCAGCCCCTTGTGCGGGAGAGCAGCACTGTTACCTGCAGTTATAGCCGGGAAAAGAGGAACACGCTAGGATTAAAGACAAGGCCAAGACCAGCCTGGAGCATGTTGGCAGAGAAGCTAATTTCTCTGCAGCCTCTGCAGGACTTCAGTGACGAGAAAAAAAAACTGTGCCTTCACAGAACAGAGGCCTTCAGCATCTCATTTTTCTTTCATATGTTCAAATTTAAACTTGGTTAAAGCCACCTGAAATTTATGACATAACACTAAAGGAAGAATGAGTCTAGAATAAATGCATATTAAGCCAGCCCTGGTGCCATCTATAACAGTATAATCATTATATAACCATATTTTGGATGAAAACGCCTCCTATAATAGTTGTGCAGATAAAACCTCCAAAAGATCTGAGTTGTGCCTGCTCTCCGTGGCCATTTCAGACTGACTGGAACTACAGGCGGCTGAAGGAGGAACACTAGCTTCTGAAATGCCAGGAAATTAATTTTATATAGCTTGAAATAGTGACAAAAAACTCCACCCAGTCCTTCCTCATTTCAGTTCCTGGGTAGTAAAATGAGTTCGGTCTCATAAACTTGCTACTGAACTAGAAAACAAGACAAAACAAAAAAGCCTTAGAATGAAGCATAAACACGCAGCCAGAGGCTGAGACAGCCAGGTCTGGAGCTTCACCATGACTTGCAGCACCTACTTCCCCAGGAGTGAGAAGCCCCTCCAGGCTCCTGCTCAAGACCTGCCTGGTCCCAACAAAGCAAGCAAGCCCCTCTCTCCCAGGCAGACCCAGCAACCACCTTGGCCCATTCAACAACTTCAGAATTTGGCTCAGAGTTTCATTTGCCAAAATTGTTCTGGGGGTCACAAACATTCCCTGCCCCCTTCTTAGAGGTCAGTTTAATCCTTAATCATATACAGCTAAAGTGTAAAAACTGTATTTTGCATGTATTCTTTGTTTCTAATAACCGGTATCTGTAAGGGGACTCCCTCGCTTGGCTAGCAGTCGGGATTCATTAGACCTTTTATGATGATTCTTTCTGTTGTGCAGATACATGATGAATCTCAGATGTTTAAATAGCTTATAACAGTGCTCCATTGACCTTGCTGAGTACAGTTGGAGGGAAAGAAAGGTAATTTTCCTCAAAGAAATGTTAAAAATGTGTCTCCACTATAGCACAGATGCAGAGGATAAAGAAACTCCAGAGGGATTAAAATACTTTAGATTAATTTGGAAGAAGGCCACATTGTGTAAAGCCTGGTTAGTTTGGGCCTTTCCAATTCCACGCCATATAAACAAACCCATTTGTTAGAAGGAATGTTTTAAAAAAAATAAAAAAAGTATTCCCCAAAGTAGTTGTAACTCAAATGACCTCCAGTTCTGTATTCTCTTCTTACTGCCTAAAGAGCAAACATGTGTACGATATATTCTAGTCAGAGCTTGTGCAGTTGCTGCATGATTCATACTGCTTGAAAATTAAGTCATTTAAGTAGAGGGATTCTGGCTCCCTCAAGCAAAGTTTTAATACTGAAGAAAGGTTAGATCTGGCTGGTTTTAAAGCTGGCTTCCACGCTTTGAACAAGACCTTTGGTTTGGGTGAGGTGGAAGTAAAAGAAGAAAACTGAAAGGAAAAGAGGGAAAGAAAGGGTAAGAGGGAAAAAGAAAAGAACCCGTATCATGAACACAGCTATATAAGGACTAACCAATCGTTCAGTGTGCCGCTGTCTGGCAGAAGGAAGTCCTTAATGTTTACTCACTGTCAGGTCAAATTTTGCCCCTTTTACTCAGGCAGAATAGAGTTCTTGCCCGCAGAGTCTTCCAAAGAGACAAGTCAGAATGTGGTACTAAATAACCATAAAAAGTAAACAGTTGCTGACCCTTATGAGTTCATCAAGTTAAGACACAAAGGAGTATGAGGGCAGCAGTGAGCCAGCTGGACGCATAACTGCGTGAGTTGTTGTGAGCCATTTTGCACACAGTGCACTGTGTCATTTTGCATGATCAGCAGCTACAAAACAGTGGGCACTTGAGGTAAAGGGACTTTCCTTATCATAAACCATAAATCCCAGAGCAACTCAACATGAGGAATAACCCCCTATCTGCCACATGAATAAAGAGACTTCTCCAGTGGTCCCAAGACTCCTCAGGTTCTTGAAATGGGACGCAAGTATTTGACCATAACTCAGTCACTGTGCAAATTCCTCTCCCCTCAGAGGGTGTGAGGCAACTGGCCCCAGACAAGGATACTTTATTGTCTGCTCTCTCCCAAATATCAAAAGGAGCCAACATCGTTTCGCCATTGAGGGTAACCATCTTGTAGAGGAATATGGCAACTTGACTGAAGGTCAGAACAATATGACTCAACAGTTTAGAATACAAAATGAGGGAAAAAAATGTAATTTTCATTACAAGTAACGGACTTTCAGAGAATAAAAAAGTAATTTGAATTCTAGGATTTGTGGTCTAACATCTCTTCCCTTATTGACGTTACGAGATGTTCTGAATATGATATTGCAAGCGGCTACGATGGTTCTGACATCATGGCCATAAAATTCAGCTGTGCTGTTGGCTTCTGCTGCTACATTGCTACCGGTTTAAGTTTTCCATGTGATCTTTCCTTTTGATGGTTACTGCACATTAGCAATAAACATGTTCTCCATCCCCTGCGCATTTTTGCTTTGATTGCATCTATAGCCATGTGCTCCTATATTCAGCTTGGTTGCATGAATGGAAGTGATACATTAAGCTCTCTTTGGATTTAGTCCAGGTTTGCTGGGATATAACCCTAATCAGAAAGCTGGCCAGGGGAGGGGGGGGGGTGGTTATATCAACAAAAAATCAATTTAGAATATAGAAATTCATGCAGTTCGGTTTTGTTCTTTGAATGTCATGTATGGACCTTTGTTTGTTGACATACCACTCTTCAAGAAACAAGATGTTCTCTAGTCATTTAGACTATCATGGTAAAACATTTTAAATAAATACTTCACATAATTTTGAAACAGATGCTAGATGGTAAAAAATGGCCAAGACCTATTTATTAGTGCTTGGAATTTTTGATATTTTGCTTCACATTATCGCCAGCAATGCATGAATAACACAGCAGCTATTACATCTTAAACTTTCCTTTTGAAATGTATTTATTTTTAAAATTTATTCTGAGAAGTTTATGAGCTAAAGTTAGTACTTTTCAACATTCTTGCCTCTGTATTTTCACTCATATGTCTGCTACAATTCTATGTCCGCATGTTTTTCTTTTCCACATCTTCAGTAGAATTTGGGATTGTTTGGTCTACTATCTCACATAGTGGCTTATATAGAGGCTTCTCTACTCCATATTGAAACATGCAGGACTCGTGTTACAATTTCTAACATGGCCAAAATCCCATCAAGTCATTCTAATATCTGCCTGTCTGAAATAGAAGTTATGCTTTATAGAGAAGTTTCCTGCCACTCTTAGTAGTGGCATCCTTCCTTTGTGGAGTACTACTTAAAATTTGAAACAAGCAATGCCATTCATACTGCTCATAGTCCTAAATTTACTGCATGGTCCCTTGTTAAAAAAAAAAATAAAACCCCACACCCAGTTCTGAGAGGTACCTCTTTTGAGCTGCTCTATTTTTCAGTTTAGCATCAGCACTGATAAACATTAATCTAAGAAAGTTTAGAAGCCTAAATTTTGCTTCTCTTAGTACTTCTAGCCTAAATGTTGCTCGTACTCCTAGTTAGACACAACTATACTAGTAACATAACTTCATTCTTAATCTTGCCCCTTTCCTGACTGATTCAAATGCAGTATGTCTGTTACCTGTAGTAATAAATTTTGAAATCTTACTGGCTCTTAGTCAAGTGGCAGAAGTAAGATTAATCTGATTGCTTAATAAATCACATTGTTTCAGTTTAGTTACACGCTACGGCCAATTTTATGTTGCCTGAGGTAGTCGGGGGATATGTTAAGGTCATACAGGTACACAGCAGGGATGCAGATGTATAGTGATGTAGTCGCCCAAATGGCTTTGCTCAGACCCATTTCAGTTTATGTGTAGGCTTTATGAGCTCTGGCAAGAAGGGAACCCCCTGGCTGCTTCCACACACATCTCCTCAAGTGCATCAACTCTGCATTTCCATCCCCTAGCCTCCTGGCACCCTCCTTGCTCAGGTGGTAGATGCAGCAGGCCAGAAACCAACCAAGGCCCAAGATGTGACTGCAGAGAGCTGGCTCTGGTGTCCCTGAATCTGTGTTAGGACTAATCTGCTGCCTTAGCAAACCATACTCAGTTAACGCTGATTGTTAGTTTGTTAAAGCCCGCTCAGACTTAGTTTATATGGAATAAAAACCCCTGAAAATTCTGGTAAGAAAAAAAATAACTAGAGGGAATCAATTAATAAATGAATGAAATTAGGTTTTACTTTGAGATTTGTGATTTCATTTTGCAGACTTCTAGGGAGGTGCTGTTCAGCATTTTCTTGGTACTTGTAAGGAACATAGCACTTAGATTATGCTCAGTTTCAACACACGACACAAACATGACAGATTTGTCTTTCAGTGATAAAACTAGCAAAAATAGAAAACTTATGATAACCCTGTCTTTGAAAAACATCAGTAAAAGCCCCCCGAGCTCCATGAACATGTTGCAGATTGCACATGTCACATAACTAAGGACTACAATTTTTTGCCTGAGGCTCCAACATTTAACAAAGGGAAACACTGCTTTCAACAAAAGGTGCTATTCTAGTTATGTGCCCTTTTACTCTGTCAGAAAAACAGCTGGTATCATAAAGTCACAGCTAATTTGTATCATGTCTGCACTAACAGTCAGGCTCAGTTTGTATCAAACTTTCGAAGTTGGACTTAATACCAGTTGATGGATGACAGCTTTTCTTGCCTCCCCCGCTTCTCAGAACACATTTAAACATTGCCTCCCACATAAAAAAAAAAACAAAACCCAACCAATATTCAAAATACAAACGGAATCTTTAACGTGTTTTACGTAACTAGAATATTTGAAAATGTTTAAAACTAGCAAATTTAAAAAAAAAATCCTAAAGAAGGGTGAGAAAAATCACACCACAATTCTGAAGTTCTGTGACAAGTAAATAGTGCCGTAAGACAGACGTGTGAGTACCAGGTGGAACAGAAAAGAATTTTCTCTTAAAAAGAAAATAAAAAACTCCACAATTTGCTTGCTTCAGGTAGTCTTTTGCAGTCTGAGGTATCTGTTCCCCTAAAAAAAATTCAGTCTGCCTGCAGAGACTCTAAGGGCTTTTTCAAGGTCAGCACTCAACAGTTTGGGGAAGACTAATTCCACTTTTTTTTTTTAAGGGACCTGTTTCTCATGTATGCTATTAAATGTCATCTATTTTCATTTTAAGATCCTTGAAGCAGAATGCTTAAACCATGTAAAGGGACTTTAGTGAAAATAAGAGTCAGGCCAAAGACTTAATAGCTCCAAACCCACAGCACTCATGTGAGAAAGAGATGCAAGGATCAGGCTCTTCTTGGAAAACAGGCATGGAGGAACTTCCAGAGATCAGGAGTTCAAGCTCAGTTCATATAAACATCTAACAGTGCTGGTGCGCTCCTGAGGCTACCCTCCACAGCACCTGAATCTACAACATTGGCTGGAGACAAGGGATTCTTCTGAGATTTCAGCTACTTCCCACTTCCAGATGATCTAGAAGTATTTGACCAAGGTTCTTTCATCCTACAATGTGAAAGCACCAGCAAAATAGAGGCAAGGAAAAATCTCACAATATCCTGAGAAGGAGGGAATTTTTTTTTAATGTTGCACAATACAGTGATTATCAGAGTTCTGAATAATTGGCCCTATTTATCAAAAAGAGGTCAATCTGCTCCATAAAGTTACGTACACCAAGTGAACAACGTCCCTGGGAAGTTCAAAGCAGCAGTATCAGCAATGCAGTTTTAAAGTGACAGAAGAGCTTATTGTGACAGAGCTGAGAAAGAGCAGTTGTCAATGAGGACTGAAGAGACCCAGCCCCCAGCCTATCTTTCCCTCAGCACATGCATTTCCTGCCTTAAAAGGTTAATATTGCACAGAAGACAGTAAGATACAGCTTCTGCTGTGCCTAAGCTGTGCTTGGCACGGCTCTCTGATGAACTCCTTGCCAGTGAACAGAGCCAAAGCGCAGCATGTTCCTGCCACATCCTCTCCAGCAAGCTATATCTGCCGTCTGCCTACTGGGAAGACATAGATAATCAACTCCACTATCTTCACTCCGAGCACAGCAGTGACTCTGCCCCTACATATGATCCCTGTGATTGTTCTTTTTTTTTTTTTCTTTTTTTTAATGTTCTTAAACCTCTGTCTGGCAAGGCATGGTTTATTAGAAGCAGATTTCTCTTCAGCTACTCAGCGTGTCAGATTTACAATTCCTAGGTGGTGTAATTCCTGGAAAATAAAAAATGCTCTTCATCCAAAATTTTGGATGAGTCACAGCAGGTTTACTTATTTTGGTTCACCCTTAAATGAAGCATAACTTTCTACATCTAAATGACGTTCTGTCTTTCTTAGTTTCAGCTGCCTGTTAGCTCAAAATTTCTTACAAGCAATAAGTATACAATAGAAGTATAATAACAAATGATGCCCACCAATTGGGCTTGGCAACCGAAGGCAGCCATCACATTTTCATGGGATTGTGAATTGCATCAGAAAGAACCCCACTACTACTTCCCAACCTTGATGGCCTGGTATTAAACTAAATAAAGTTCCAGACAGTTGTCATTAACACCTCTTCAGGAATGCAGTGCAACACACAAAACCCACCAGGTTTTCATCTCTCACAAAAGAGCTTTCACCAAAAGATGCCCCAGCTGCACTTAGAGGTCACCTGAAGTCCCAGAAGCTACAGGGAAGCTTGGTCAAGATTGAGTGCTGCACCTCCTCTTCCAAGCAGCAGAGAGGACCGATGAGAGAAGAAAGACCCTATGCCCATCTGAGTTTAATTCATCACAATAAAGCCATAGAAAAGTGTTTTCAGTGGCTCTATAGAAATGCTTTCGGTCTGAATGTTTAAGAGGAAAGCTGATCGAAACCTTTCTTGCCTGTTTCCCAATGGCAAACATCTTGATTTTTATCAAAATGTACATTTCCAAGCAAGATAAAAACCAATTATCAGTAGCCAGTGACTTTGAACCTTAATCTTATCACTTATTTTTGAAAGTAATTTATATAAGCATGTCTCAGATTGTCTTCCAAAGTCAGATTTGGCTGTATTCAAGAACCAACAAAAGAGTTAGAGGACTGTCATGATAATACTGAAATATATCTGAGTATAAAAAGCAGTAATAAAGAGTTGTGCCTTGTTTCCAGTACTTTACAAAAATAATGTTTGTTTTTTCCTTTCCATATGAGGGTATTGGTACACAGTATTTACTTTAATGATTTTCTAAAGGGAATTAGCGGCTTTTTTCTTGGTATTTTCATTCATGTCCCCTAAAGATCATGCTCCTATTCGACCAGCTTTACAACTTGAAAGAAAAGGTTAAGTATGAAAAGTATTATTAGATTTTGCCTTTCCTTTTTGTAGCAGAATTCTTCCACCACTTTGACAAATGCTGTGCAAGCACCATGGGAGCTTCAGCATGAGAAAGAAGACACCCTACACCTGCAGCAGATGAATGAGTCCCTGAAGGACAGATTTTTCAGATGCAACTTATGCATCGAAATAAGGCGCCAGCTCCAGCTCAGAAACACACTGAAGCACAGTCTCAGTTTTGAGAAACTGAGGCACTTTCTTTCAACACCACAGTCTGCATGCTCAGACACGTCTACAAATACAAGCCTTGTTGCTGAACAGTCAGAAAAACTCTGGAGGGCAGTCACTGCTCTCTTTGAATATCTTACGCAAAGCACAGGGAGAGAGCACTTGCATTTCTGATCCCATTTGCTTTTGGACAGTATTACCACCTTCTCTTTGAGTCAGATTTTTAAGGAATTTGTATACCTCAGACATGCACCACCGAAGGAAGCACACAGGAACTTAAATTCCGTGGTCTCACTGGAAGAAGTGTTTTGTGGGAAATTTTAGAACATTTAGGCTGGTTCTAAATCAAAAAGAAATACAAATTTTGGAATATCATAACTTCCCACAAACTGAAAATCCCAGATTGTATCTGGCTTCAGTCTTAAATCCTCCTCCCAGACTTGAAAGGCTTGAAAGCAATGCAGAACTCCAAAATGGCAACCAGGGCAGAGAACAGCCTGCAACAATGATCAGCCCATTCAGCACTTGCACAAACTTTCTCGGGAGCGTAGGCAAAGTTAAATTCACTTCCCCAAGGACAGTGCCAAAAGCAGCTAAAATGGGCCCCGACCCAGCATTCTTGAGGCAGAGGGAAGGCTGCTGGAGATGAAAGGCAATGCAGCCAGGTTCAGCCTGTCACCATGTGTCTCCTCCTCCACAATACTCTTACCAAAAGCAGGGAGAATGGAGCAGAGGTATGGAGGTCCAGGCACACAGAGAATATGGTCACTCATCAGTAAGAATAAGCAACTCATTGTACTCTGAATTAATTGAAGATGATGGTATCTAAGGGAGTTGTTTTGACCCTGGTGCAATATTGTTGACCCCATCAGTCTGCTGTCGTAGGCACTGCTTAAACTTAGAGCCAGTGCTCAGTTTGTCTCCAGTCTGGAATTTCCGTATATTGAGGGAGTGAGGTTTACACACATTATAAACACTTCCTTTACATGGTTTGTGAGTCCTCACTTGTTCTGGCAGTGAAAGAAAAATGTTTGCAAAAAATGTCTAGGTCTTACGTGTTGTAAATAGTCAGTAAACACGGTTACTTGGACTCTCACAGACTCCTCAGAGCCTGCTTGTTCTGAAAAGAATGGAAGACACAACAGGACTCTAATACACGATCTCTAATACAAGTAAATACGATTTTAGACTCCTATTGCAAGCAAAAAACTTGCTGAAATACAGTGGATAAAGAAATATAGCTATTAAAAGAATGGCCATACACCCACAAAATTATTACTGTAAAATTCAAAGATTTCAATTTGAAGATAAATTTAAAGATAAAATTCTTTAAATCTACTATCAGTTCTGAACAAAGTAATGTATTGTGACAGTGATCCCAGAGGAATAGGAGTCAAGGGTCTGACTGCAGGGCTGTCCGCTAATTTTCAGAGGCGTTTGGATCAGCTCCCAAAGAAGCAAGCAAGTACACAGAGAAAAAAAAATTCAACATAAAGGCCTCAATATATAAATTTAAAAAAAAAACAAAACAACACACTATACAGGAAAACCTTCTGAATACTACAAGCAAGGAAATCTGAGGTAACTACTTTGATCAGACTCACCGGAAGGCAATCAGAGGAAATTTTCTGAGCCTTTCAGTTACAAACCAGCTGCTGACGAATCCAGAAAAGAGAGGTGATCACTGTACAGAAATAGAAAGCAAAGAACATTGCTTAGCAATGGCATAATTATTGTGCAGTCTTCTTTTTTCTTTGGTAAAGTCTCCTTTAACAACACCCCTACAAAGGTTTTTTGAAAGTATAGAATAAAACATAGAAGGAAGAGCCATTCCACACTCATATAAATGCATTCTCTTGTTTTACTCTGAACGTCTGTCTCAGTGCCTCAGCTGGAGATAGGATACTAACCTAGACAGACCCTCGCGCTGACACAGCATAACAGAAATTCAGTTCAGAGAGCAGAACAACTGAGCTGCCACCCTTACACAACAGTGTAGCAATCTGTGGGTGATCTAGTAGAAACTCATAATAGATACCAGGAAATACAGTAAGAACAAGCTTCACTGAAATTGGATATTTTTTTCCCTGAAGACTCACTCTGCATTCAGCTACCACTTGGTAGATACAGACCCACCAGTGTAAAAATAAAAATTGTAAGCTTCCTTCAGAAAGCCTCACGGGGTCCATTCTCTTTAGACCCGAGGACCTTCATACAGAACCTCTTGGTGCTAACAGAGAGAAATGGAGTATCTAAAAATTGCTGAAGCCAATTTTCAGTAATATAAGATGATAATGTATGGCTGTTACTTGTATTAATTTCTGGTTATTCACTGAGAATTGATGGACTTTTGAAGACTCTTGATAAAAATGTTTATTCAGCAATTTCAAAAACAATTTTACAGCCTGGTCTCTAGGTTTTATAGACACCTGTCAGTGATTTATATTATTGAAAACTTTGAGGTGGCCAGGGACAAGATTTTGATCCATTTCATGAGAAGTTTCAGTATTAGATTCAAAAGGGATCTCAATCCCCTTCTGATGCTTAGTGTTACTATGCATATATCACACTGCCCTTTTCTGATATGTAAGAGGACACCCCTAATCCTCAAGGCCCAAAAAGAGCAACCAAGAGCTTCAAGTCATCTTCTTCTCACTGGTCACTTCTGATTGCAGTGAGAGCAGACTGGGCCCTATCGGTCCACAGAGCTCCATGAGTAGCATGAAAGTCCTTCCAGGTCTCTGAATTTATTCAAACTTTTTCAGTAACTTGAAAAGGGTTTTTTGGGGGGTTGTTTTGGTTTGTTTTTTTTTAATGGAGACAACCCCCAATATATTTTCCTTTTCTTTCCCACATTCACGAAACCCTCAAAGCCCTCCTCTGCTATTCTCCTTGTATTTGTTCTGTCCTCAAGCAACATTTTTCTGAATTGATCTTAACATAATTTGTAATATCAATAAAATGACTGAAATATGCCCTTTCACTATTCGCTATCCAAAAGAACATCTATCACAGCACAATTCTACCGTGAGCTGACTACAATGGGCTAAGAACAATTTAACAAACAGGAAACTTCCATGCAACTTAAGCATGAAGGAAGTTCAGGTCCAGGTCGAAAAACAGACTCCGTAAATCTAAACCCTCCAATCCAAGAAACATCACTAGGGTTTGGACACGTTTTGGGCTGTAATCTTCAGTGGTAAAATTGGCACAATTTTTACTGATTCTTCAGTCGTTTGAACTCCCCTGACCACAAAGAGTGGGTTCATGTTCTGCTCTCATTCACGCAATGGCATTAACAGCATTGCAGAGCCAGGCACACACCCAGCACTGCACATAAAAGCACACAGTGGAGCTCCATTTCCAGCTAGATTCTCAGCTAACATAGGTCAGTATCCATTAAATACAATTTTAATAACGTAAATGCTTTTATCAAAAGTTCTTAATATGCCTTTACTGGAAGTACTTTGTGGCTTAAGAAATGAGGAAGTTGTTACTATCTGGATTACGGAAACTAGGGAAACCAAATCACATCCAAGGTTATTCAGAAGTTGACCTCTGACATTAAAATGCATTTTTTTTATTAAATTAATTTTTATTGCACACACACACAGGGAAAAGCATGGTTTCACTCCCGTCTGCTCTGTTAATGAATTTGGTTCCATTGTACCTGGTAGCTTTGAATGGAAACAAGGTTATGGAGCCCAGTTACCAAAACTACATGTTGCAGGTGCTGCATTTAATCCTCAACATGCAGGGCTGTGACAGGGTTCAGATCTCATCTCTTCTGGCAGAGATTTTAGTCTACATCTTCCAAAGGACACTCAAGCACTAAGATGTACTTCTACATCCTTTCCTACCAGTGCTAGTGCTAAGGGTACAAGGGGAACTGTAACACACTAGACTACAGGTCCAACTAGCTCTGTATCCTGTCTCTGGCAGTGGCCAATATCAGATATTTAGGGTAGAACATAAGAACAGGAAAAGCATATAATGATGCTTCCCACAAATAATCTACAACAGCTTGTAACTTCCAGAATGTCTGAGTCAAAGGTGGAATCTGTGTATTTACTGATCTCCATAGCAGCTTTTTTCCATTATTATTTCCAGTAGCTGCCAACACTCAGCAAAATCCCATAACAGAGAGTCCCACAACTTAATTATGTGCTATGTGAAGAAATAGTTCACATTGGAGAAGTAATTAAACCTTCATGCTGACACTAGGACTCAGCTATGCCACTTTGCAGCTAAAGGCTCACTCACCTAATGCACAGTTTGGTGTGGTATGCACATAGGAAGTATTCCTCATTGCACCACGTTTAATGGAGCAATCCTAAATTATCCCACAGCAAGGTGGTTAAGAGGCTGTTTTGGCAATAGCACACCTGGGTTTCAGTCCCAGTTACATATTTAATCATTTAGGAAAGTGAAATAACTTTGGAAGCAGCAAGTGGGAACACCATAAAGAATAGTGGGTGAGAGCACTTTACAATTCTTTTGGACAAAGGAGGTAATCCAGTCTAACTACTGGGGCCTGAGTTAGTTCAAAGAAGGATTCCTCCTCCAGTCTTTAAAAACAGCAAACCATTTCACAGAATCACAGAACAGTTCAAAACTGTTGAAAGTTGGCTGCCCGGGATCATGTCCAGTTGGAGCTTGAAGATCTCCAAGGATGGAGACTCCACAGCTTCTCTGGGAAGTCTGTTCATGTTGATTACTTACAGTAAAAAAGCC
>NW_010393464.1:37952-49308 GCF_000710305.1 Buceros rhinoceros silvestris | reverse complement strand
ACGGAATTTTCTTTATTTCAATTTAGGTCGCTTTCCTCACGTCCTTTCGCTTTTCACATAGAGAAAAGTCTGGTTCCATCTTTTTTATCCACCTCCCTCCCCACACCCATAGTCACAGAGACACTGTGTGACAGTTATGGAGTGGCTGTTAAACTTGAATCTCATTCCAGTTACAGCTAGGAATTTTCAATATTGGCTCTTGTGCAAATTATTATTTTCCCTTGAGTCATGAAAATGAGAGCAGGAAACCACCGTTTTAAAAAATGGTCTAGGTGAAGTATTACTTTGTTTACCCCCTTCTTCCAGATCTCTTTTTCCCTTTCTGATTTTTATGTTGTCAGGGTTGCCACGTAGTTTATTTACTTACAAAGACATTACAGAGGGAGCACTTAAATAAAACTTTTCGATTTTTCCTCAGATGTGCTATGTGCACAAAGAAGACTTTTCATTAGAGTGTTTGGCAAACAACTATTGCCAACAGAAAAGAAGAATGGGAAGCCTTGAACTCATCCATTACTGTCTAAACAGGTACCCAAGGAATTTGTTTTCTAGGATGACCTAAAAAGGGGAGGTGTGTTGTCTCCTGTGAACTGCTCACCTAACCACTTACAAGCAGTTTACCAGTATAAAACACCAGCATTGAAAGTAAATCAAACCACCTTTCATGCAGCAACACTTAAAAAACATAGTTAAAGCCCCTTGACTTCAGGCTAAGCACACGTGCCTTGCTGAACATGGGCGGTTTGCGGTACCTGAGTCCTGCTTCCCAGATGGCTGCAGCCATCTCCTAGTTTCAATTTCTCCATTAGTGTTAGGACTGTCAGTGTTAGAAGCGCATTAGTATCACCAAGCCCCAGCTTTCTGGGTGCTGTACAAGCAGTAGGACAAAAAGGTAGTTCTTACTCCCAAAGAGTTTGTTATTTAGTTACAAAAGGGATGAAGCTACACATTAGAAATTTCTTATCTAATAGTTACTCTCAATGAACTTTATACAACATTGTATTTATATAACATTATATTATATAAACATATTATTAATGAAAGGGTTTAGAGTTCAAGCACATCTTAATCTCAGCTGAAGAATGACCACTAAGGAAGAGCACACAGGTCTTCAAGGAAATACTTTCGTGTTTCAAACACACAGCTACATGTGTATATCATTGCTAATTTCAAATGGCTCCAACCCTTTATGTAACTCAGCCTGTGTGGTTCAATCAGAAAATATGGTGGGTTGGGAAACTTTTTCCTACTTGCCTTCTCACTATGAATCTGCACTTACTCATAATTTTCTGCATCACTGAAATCCTCTTCAGGTGGGGCCACAGAAAGATGAAGCTGTAGTGGTCCGAGCGCTTCATAACATTAGGGTGCTCTACTGCTGAGACAGGGTAAAGACAACAGGCATTTTCTGAAACTTTGTTGGTCAGACGACCAGATGTGTGAGGGTCTGGATGTAAAGAGTCAGGGAGAGGAAAGGCATGCCACCAGCCATGACTTTTCCAGCCCAGCTGTCGAATACGTTGGAGATCTGAAGAGGAGGGAGGAAAGAAATCCTTCTCCCACATCCACCTCGCCTTTGCAGTTCAACTTCTTGGGGTTGAAGGTCACTGGGCCTCACCTTCAATCCACTCCCAATGCCATGGGAGTAGCAGTACACAGAATGGTTCTCCAAAGCAGAACTCGGGGGCACCCTGAACACCATTCCATGTACTAAGCTGCTCCATGAATGTTCTTAATTACAATTTTAAATCAAGAATTGCAATCACGATTGGTCTTTAAAATAATTGCCAGACAGCCATGCACATTAGGGGAGAAAGCCAGTGAAGGTGAGAAATTTGTAACTTGCCTTCAGCCATGCTGCTAATAACTTTTTAAACAGCAAGTCATCTGACCAACAAAGTTTCAGAGAATGGCATACTTCTCCTCTGCCATCTTAAAATGCCAGTTGTCTTTACCCTGTCTCAGCAACAGAGCACCCTAATACTTTGAAGAATAACCAATCCTCTCACAGGCACAATGATACTCGCAAAATAAAAGCAAACACCTTTTGGATACGATGACTGCCCTGCATACGGGCTTTCATTATGTCTTGGCAGAAGAGAGGAAAGAAAGAGAACTGCTTCATGAGGTTAAATACAACCAAAAGGAGGAGTAGGTACAGCTCATACCAAGTGGAAGTAGATTGCAAGATCTTTGTGTAATTATTCTTGAAAGTAGAGGCTAAGAAATCAGCAAAGTATGCATGTATCTGAAGTAGATGTGGGCAGGAACATCATCCTCAGCCATGCATATAGAGCACTTGCTTCCTTTTTGGCCACATTCATGCTACTAAGCAGAAACCATTTGCTAACCACAGAGCAGTGGCATTCACATTAGCAGAAAACCAGACTCCTCGTCTCTTCCTGCTTTGATCAGCAGTTACTGCCCACAGGAATAAACAGAGGGTTGTGTTCTTCACTTCCTCCATGCAGGGTCTGCTATCCTCACATGGACATCAATGGCAGAAAAAAACAGGCCAAGCCTGTTCAGAATAGCCTTTTGTCCTCATGTAAACCCATCTCCCCAGCAGTGCAGCAACATGCACAGCAAGGAAAAGACAATTCAAGGAGGGTTTTCCCCCTTCAAATTGTGATCTGGAAGAACAAACAGAACAAACAAAATGTAAAAACCAAAGCTTGCCATAACCCTCTTTGATCATGCGGAGATTGAACATAAGCTCCCCTACATGACCAGCAGTGGATCTGCTAAAGAACATGCTACTGAGGAAAAAAATTTACTTCTAATAAGAAGGCCCAAATTTCCTGCAAATTCATTGTCCCTTTCAGAAAAGGGTTATAGAAAGTTTAGAACTCTAATCCAAATTATTAATAATCCATAAAGAATACTGCATAATAATTCTGAAAATAGTCACTTGCAACAGACAGCAAACGGAAACTGACTGCTTTAAAGTGTATTTTGACAGCTGCTAGCATCATTCAACACAACAAATGAAAGAATTTTTTCAAAACAAATGGAGTAGGGCAGCTACTGTAATAACAAAAAGGTTATCTCTTGTGAAAGCTCTGATTTTTCTCCTCTCCTGTGTCTTCTTGTTATTGAATATAAACATACTGCTGGGATAGGTGTCAGGAGAGAGGGAGGTGCAGGGGAAATTCAGCGAGCTGTATTCTTTTCAGGGAACTGTAATTAATGGTGTTTCTGAGAAGAATTCTGATTGACAGGATTAGTGCCATCACTGAAAGTTACTATTTGTGGATCATGGAGCTCACAGCTCCCATAAAAATAAAGCAGTTTAGAAAAAAGCTTTGTGAAAATGAAGACATTCTCTCAGCGGGGAAGGTTCATGTGAACTTCTTTTGTGGCTTCTCTTCACATGGGTTTTTCTGTGGAGATGGGATAGCAGAAAGTCCCTGGAGAGCACCCTCTTCTGGGTGCAGAAAGTTTGATTCAAGTTTTCCAGGTTAGTCCTCAGGGAAGGTTTTTATAATGAGCCAAAATGAAACTCTTAAGAATGAATTTTCCCAAACTTTGTGGAAGGGAACATTTGGTTCCACTTTCTTTGCTTTGAGATTCATTTCAGGTTTGTACTGAATCCCTTTTTCTTACAGTTTTCCAATTAGTACTACCTGCCTACTAAGAAAATCTTCTAGTGACATTCAGCCCAAACCATGATTTTACTGCTCTAATCTCTTATAAAGACTTGGGACAAATTATCAAATTGATCAAAAGCATTGTATTTTATTTGACTGTTGTCAAACCTTTAAGTACTACCCCAAGTAAATCATCATTTAGAAGGGGTAAACATTGCATTCCAAAACAAGACACTGGAAATAAACCAGTGCTGCTCCATTGCAGAAGAAGCAAGGGAAGGACCACAGCATCCCAGTTCACACAAGAAACACCCGCCAGTTTGCTGAACCATCTCCCAGAAACTGTGAAATGGTAAAAGAAGAATAAAAGGTGTTTTTTCTGCTTGCTCTATCTCTCTCAATCACATTCCTCAGGATAACGAAGTAATACAGATACAGCACATTTGCCCCAGCAATTTTCAGGCACCTCATTTGCATCATATCTTCACTTTCTTGCCTCATATTTTCCCTGCTTTTTTCCTGCTGTCATACCGAACATGCCTCCCCCACTGTACTGTTCTCCAGTTTCTTTGTCACTTGCTCCTGCTCTCATTCTTTCTACACCAGACTTCAACCAATTTCTTGTCCCAAATCCTTTTGCCCTGCTTCCTCTTACTCCTTCTTGCTAACTTTGAGTTTCTTGTCTTGATCCCATAAATTCATCATGACAGCAAACTTTATCAACTATGGAAAGTAAACATGGCAACCATCTTTTCCTATGTAAAGGCGGGACATAGCAGGTTCCACCAGGGTCCTTTTGGATCAGGGAAAATCTCTGCAAATACTATGAGGCAGAAATCAGAAATCAATGAGAAGGCTTGAAGCATTTCTTAAGAACTCTCGGGACAAACATCATAAGGCTCACAGTAGTATCACAACAAATGAAAGTCTTTCCATGTGTTATGAAAGATCCAGCTTAGCCCAGACCGGCATACACCATCTTATTTATATTTCAACTGTTTATGGATTTCTCAAGAAGTATACAACCAGGGAAGAGCAAACTGATCCAGATAAAATAAGATTACTCACAGAAGTTTTTTCCAGAAATCCGTAATCTCTCACAAATCCTTTTGGGGCCTTAAAAAATGCTTGGAAAATATTATTCCTTCAGATTACAGTTGTTCATATGCATTTGATCTTGCCTTTCTGGCTTCTAACTGAAGCAAGGTGAGCAGAGCTCAACTTCTATAGAGGAAAAATACCATAGTACGCCAGAATACTGCTGTTTATTCAGGAATAACAGCACAATTAACTGTTTTTTAAAATGGCCATATTATATATGGAAAGCTCGCAAATCACACATCGCAAAGACCGTCCTAGTAGTAATATTACTGGTGATTAATACATATAACTGTATCTTCTTCCATGGTTTGCTACCAGTGACCTAACAAACCATTACTTTTATTCTAGCTACTATATTTGTGTCTGGGGATAGCTGTAGCTTTGATGTTGTCAGCTCCCACTGCTGCTGGCAATGATTAGTAGATGACTGGTACATGAACCTTTAAGGCTACAGCATTACTCTCTCAGCCTAAAAATGCCTGAGGAAAGTAGCAGATACTCCTGAGTACTAAAGGGCTTCTAAACGTCCTCACAAAAACATAAATTTTAGTCCACTCAGGAAATCAGAGATTGTTACAGATGGACACCATCTTCTCCACTATATAAGTAATCAGCTCTGTCGTGACGCTCTGCGAAATGGATCTTAACCCTGACTTCATCCTGTTCTACCCCACTGACAGAGGAAATGAAGTTGCTGGAGAAGGCATGGCGAGAGTGTCTATTTTCTAACTTTCACCTAAGGCGCAAACACAAAACTGGCAGATTGCAATTGATCATCTAAAGAAAAACCACCAAGGCTGCTTGTCAGCCTTCAAACACTACCTGTGTGCTCAGTGACACCTGAGCTTTGCCAAACCCACTCCATTTATTTTAATGAACTACACCTCATAAGTTCAATGTGCAGTTTAAATCCCTCCTCTCTTGGCAGACATATAAACAGCTAGGAATATGCACCTAAAAGAAGAAGTTATCCTAATCACACCCATTACTTTTCCAAAAGGAAGGGCATGCTCAGGTACCGTAGATGAGAATCTAGATGACTGAATCCCAGCTACTTGTTTAAACTGTTAGCCTTGCTTTCAATGGTAGGAAATACTACATAAAATCTGTGCAACACATACGAGTTAAGTGCAAATGATGAAAGAAATCAGCAAGGGAAAAGAGGCCAGAGAGCTGTTGTGATGGAAGAATAGCAGCTGGGAAAACTGAAGTCAACCCAGCTATGTTATTTTTTAATTAAAAATAAACATGGGCTTTGTTGCCAAGGGATTGGTTAACATTCCATTTAAAAAGAAAAAAAAAAGTAATTTTGTTTTACTTCATTTTCATTCCCCTCCTAACCTCCCTCCTCTTTTCTGGTCCCTGCTTCCCCCCCACCCCACCCAAAAAAACCCCTATAGATTTTGCAGAAAAAACTTGGTCATAAAATTCATAAAATTTAGGTCGGTGTGCAACACCATACAGAGCCACCTGTTTTTAAGGCATTCTCTTTCTCTCCCATTAATGCCTTACATATAATTTTAATTATTTTATCTTCGCTGCTGACCTCCGTGCTAGCTATACAAGTATGCACGGCTGCATTGATTGAAACTGCACATGTGTAAATTATACAGGCGCTCTTTGAACAGCCCTTTTAATGAAGGTTTCAGCAGACCCACGTTGATCCTTCAAGCTCAGCCTTGCTTCTCTTCAGTCAAATACTAAAGCAGCTTTTATTCTTGTCTGGATAGGGGTTTGTCCTAGTTTTTTTTGAATCTGCTTGAGTCCACGACCACTAGAGGTCTTAACACTGTTTCTTCGCAGTTCTCACTTCACAAGCAGGACTATGAAGCCACTAGTGGAGAAAAACCTAAGAATCCAAAGAATGGGTTTAGGCTTTTTATACATTCCAAGGACTCAAAGGTTAACCATTTTTGAAGACTTAGTACCTCATTAGCCTCTCTCCCCTATGTTTTTCATTCATCTATTTTACACATTTCTCGTGTGCTTTTGTTATGCCTGACCTCAGAGAAGCTTTCTACTACCGAGGTCTTAGCCACAGAGCAGCCTTACTGCAATTATTTCTCCACAAGGGTTCCACATCACATTTTAAAATCTTATCTTGCTTAATCAGTTTTTACTTTCTCTCTCCCCATCTGCTTTACTATTTCTATTTTCCTGAAGGTGTTTTAGACCATAATTCATATGAAATACATATCCAGAGGCAGTTGCAATTGTTCTGATAAAATGTTTAGGAACTGATTGGGCAAACTTCTCCCAAAACAGATGAATGAAATTGAAATTTTCTATAGAAATATCAGTTTTCAGATGAGTTAAGATTTAAATTCTGATTGAATCAAAGAAATATCTATCTAATGATTAGTCATTGAGCTGACTGGTGAGAGAATTGAGGAGAAGTAAAAATATTTGCATATACCTCCTGCATCTCAGATAAGTACAATCATGCACAAGTCTAAGCAAGTCACCAGTCTAAGGACTGTAGGATTTCCTTGTATCTATCTGAAGTCATTCCAGTTTGCATTTAAAAAATCCCATTGACGAAGCAAAGAATATTAATTACTATTCAGTGCAGAGCAGCTCTAAAAACAAAAAGTCCTGAACAGGAACAGTGCAGTACAAGATTGTCAATGCACCCACATTTTCACAAGGGAAAGACCCAATCTCCATCCCAGAGGCACAGAGTGGTATTTAAACCTTCAGTCTCACAAGGAGACATAGCCATGGATTAGACTGAAAGTGTCTCTCTGCCTGCTTTCCTACCTTGTGAAGTCTTTCTACGCATCCCATTGCATTTCCAGAAAGATTCTGAAATTGTGAAAACATGAAGACAGAGCTAATATTTCACCCAGCTCTGATTAGTAACTGCTGACTCGCATCCAGATTCCTCCAATATCTGAATCTTCCATTGACTCCAGAGAAAAATTGTGGTTGACCACAGAACGTAAGTTTAACTAAATAAATAGCATAATGCATATTATTTGTGATGCAACTGTAAGCACAGGAGAAAGCAGATACTGGGTTGCAAAACATTCTTCTTTATGTTTTGCATAGATTTGGAAGAGGAAGCAAAACCACACTAGGCAAAGCAATGTATTTGTTTTGTCTCAAGGACGCTGGCTCACAAATGTTGCTGCAACTAGTGAGAGTTCAAGTAATTGCTGCCCAAACCATACCAAAAAAAAAAATTTAAAAAGCCTTAGGAATTCAAATGTTATTTCTCATCTCCACTGAATGTAAAACATTGAACAGCTTAGTGACCAACAGTTAACAGAGAATGAATTTTCTGTGTAATTAATTGCCAAAGGAGAGCTGAAACATCCCATGAACATTAATTCTCTTCTGTGGCAACACCAAATTGGATTCAGCATTAGAAAATCAGAGAAGCGAGGGGTGTGGTGGTGGAGGGGGGTGGTGTGAAGAGTAGCTTGGTACTGGCAGAACCTAAATATGCTACATTTCAGCCTCTTTGAGTTTTACACTGATTTCCATGCAAGAATAGAACTTAGTTGAATTAAACATGATGGAAGGGATGGTTTTATCTTCCGTATGGTCATTTGCTGCTTGCGTCTAAGGGTTACATGAAAATAGAGAAGTCAAAGAGGCTTCTCAGTTAAACTCTTCCTTTTCCAGATAGGGTGACTATTTGACTATCAAAACAGAACTTCCTAATTCTGACTACTGAAGAGGATTCTACTACGCTTCCCACAGTATTTTAGCTTTTCTTCAAGGTCTGCAACAGCTCAATCTAAAAACCAGAAGAAGCTTTGGGAGGTTTGTTCCATTGCCTGTATAATGGCAGGGAGGTACATACAATCACACAAATACGGAGGAGGAGAGTGAAACCAAAATGAAACTCAAACACACAAATGGGCAATAAGTGTTCCTGTTCAGTGGGGAAGAGTTGTAATAAAGTCACTTAGAAATGCCATCACTCTTCTTATTCAGAAGAGCACTCACAACAGTGAAGAATAATTCACTGATTCTGCTGTGTTTTAAAAGACTGGAAGCCTCTTCTTGTCCTATGATAACAGCACTATTTTGTCTTTTTAATCTCAGACCATTTTTCAGGACACTGAAAATGCAAGTGTGAGCCAAAATGGGCAAAACTTTTAAGACCATCCACATGTCCCATATTAATCTGGCAAACAGAAAATAGAATGTTGTTTACAGCTCTTTGATATTTCTTTGTTTCTCATGGGAAACTAGTTGATGTTGTCTGTTGTCAGCTCTTATTATTAACAACACTCGTGGAGAGTTTATTAATTTTATGTCTTGATGCCATTCGTCCAAAGCAACCTTTCTGTAAGGGTCCCATTAGACTAACCAACAGCAAAGTATCATATAGACATCAGGATTCATTTAGTAAGAGGAATTCAAGAAGACTGACCCTTAAATTTTATGTATTTCTTATTTTAAAACAGAACCCTCTTGTCAGCCTCAGAAATTCCTTGATTTTGAAGTTGTAGAAATATACAAAATTAAGCAATAGTATCCCACTCCATCAATTTCTCCTATCACATAATATACAAAACCACAGTTCAGAGATCATTCCCATCGGAATACGCTCCATCTTCCTTGCACATCCTGCAGAAAATCTGGGAGATCATAGGTGAAATGATGCCTAGCTTCATCCATTCAATGGATACCAAGTTATGACTTCTATCAGTTCAGAGAGTAACTATTTTAGCTGGAATGGCAGAGCCCTATACCATCAGAATAAATATCACATCATGGCAATGATATGAAGTTAGTACCAGTTTACTTTCAACTGTTTTTATGTAAGTCAGAGAGAGGAACTCTGGTCTCTACACTCCCAATGCTTTTAAAGCTATTACAACTTGCATCTACTTTATTCAGACTACAAATAACATTACCACTGGTGGCTGAGTGGAAGAAGTTGACAGAAGAAGTAGCTATAGAAAGGAATCTGCCCTATGCTTTAAACACACCCAAAATACAAGAAAGAAATGGGGACGTGGGAAATTTAAAGCAATGTTAGAAACAGAGGAAGTGCAGTGGAGGTACAGAAGAATCAAAGATGATGGAAAAAATGGGGACAACAGTTGGCATAGAGGGAATGTGACCAATCTGAGAACTGGTTAGCAGGTACAAGTTTGGCAATAGGTTTGAGCTACATCCATTACACTAACAGCAAAAACCAACTCTTACAGCTCTGCTGGTTTAAGGCTGTGGCTTGTTGCAGCTGCATGGTGTCATATTCAAGACATTATCACATTACTCTTCTGTATTTATAGCATCCTCAGTGCTTGTCCCATCTACAGACACCAGAAAGACAGATGATCTGCACTGCTTGATTTTGCATCTAGAAAAGAGGGCCACACACCGATGGAGAAGGAATCTGTGTTGATTTACTGTCAGATAGGAGGATTGTACAAAAAGCCTTGTGATAACAAATACTTCATGCAACAGGGCTCATTCTACCTATCTTTCCAGAAACAGGAGAGTAAAAACAGATAATCAAAGAGGAAGAAGAAAGAAAGAAAGAAAGAAAGAAAGAAAAAGAAAGAAGAAAAGAGAGTTTGAGAGTTAGATGGATAGTGTCATAGCTCCGAGTTTGATCTACAAAACAGCTTTCATCAAAAAAAATTACAGTGTTCTCCTCCAAGCCGTTCATCATCTCCGATATTTTTCTAATTTTGATTTCTACCCACTAGAGAGCAGAAACCTTCTAAATAATTATCATCTAGGGATTCCTCAGCTGGAATTTGGACTGGCCTACATAATTCCTCCAAGCAGTGTTCCTCAACTTTTTCCCATAGACCTCGCTATTGCAGTGCAATGTCTGGAATGCCAGCTCCATGCTGCAGAAATTAGCTTTCTGTGAGACAATGTCAAATTCAATCTTGCTTCTAAGACTGTGAAAACTAACAGTATGCTCCCACTTCTGTATTTAAACAATAACTAGTTTCTAGGGTTAATATGAAGGGGAGGGGGGCAAACAAATAATTACAAGGTTTTCTAAGTGATTTTGGATTAGCAGTCTTATAGAATGAAATCTTTCACTGATTTACAAAGCTGATAGGGTACTGTCAGTGTAACAGCAGCAGCAGATATGTCAGCCCGGTTAGGCACAAACTGATTCCCACTTAATGTTTGGCTACTTTGCATTTTCCAAACAGGTGCCAGGGTGGCACAGTAGCTTTAGTGACCCTTCTAGTAGCAAATCACTGATTATGTACACAGCACTGCCCTTTGCATATCTATGGAAAATCAAAAGAGCAGCATCACAGCATGAGGAACATGGTTGAAACTCCATACAGGGAAGGCTTCAGGTAATATTGTATCTCTTCTCCTGGCTAAGTTTGTATGGCTTCTTGCAACACACAAGCACAAATATACCTCTAATCACCTTTAGTCAACATTCAACCACAGTAATTTTTTTTTTCTCTCTATGGTATGCATGATTTCCACTGCAATACTGAGTAATTCAGTTTTCAATCTCACAACAAACATATGAAGAAAGGAGTAGTTTCTGTTCTCATTTTGCAATAGGCTTATTGTAATGAAGGGAAAATAAATTACTTGTACAGTCACAGACAAGTTCTGTAAATGAAGACCTGACCTTATTAGGGGACCTCCCAGTGCATGAAACAGCAGAACAACTTGTTTGTTTGTTTCCTTTACAGGGGGGTGGGGGGAAAGAG
>NW_010393464.1:37014-37857 GCF_000710305.1 Buceros rhinoceros silvestris | reverse complement strand
AGAGTTCTCTCTGAAAGAAGCAATGCTTAATTACCTAGAAACACAAAACTGGTTTCTTTCAAATTCTTTCAATGGTATGATCTGAAAAGAGAGAGGAGACAGCAACAAATGTGGCAGAAGACGATAAGCTGCTGTCTTATAGCAGTTCCATTGCTGTCAGCTTCCTTGTTTGAGCCAGAACCACAAGTGTGTAAAGTACACACGTTACACAGATTGAAGGGCCTCTTTATACATCCATAAATGACATCCAAACCATTAAAACTAATGGGAAGAGAAGGACGGAGAAGAGAGGAAGCTTCAGACAAGCCTCAAGTATTGTCTTGTTCTTGCATCTTTAGTGCTCTATTGGAACTGCAAGTAGGAAAACCTGTGCTTGGTTTTTGACCAGAAATCTGTGAAAATTATACATGGTTAAAAATCTCCATAAAGTCAATGTAGAGACTGTAATTTATCAGGCCCCAAACTGTGCAACATTCTTGCTTCGAGACTGATTTAACAAAAACTCATACAGACATTCATGAGAAAGCTGAGAGATTGTCTATAATCAAAAAATTCTGCTGATGTGCCACAGTCTTATTGGTTCTTGCGTCTCACTGGGATTCTTGAAATCAGGACACAAAGCTTAGAAAGTACCCACTTATCTACTTTCTTCATTCTTTTGAGGAGGATTTTCCATGAGTGCATTCAGAAGTGGTATGTGGTATGTATATGTACACTCTGACATGAAATCTCAAGTCTTGAATTATTTGCACTTCATCCATAAGGTGCCCATTGCCTAAGACTCATGAGCAGACCAGCCAATGACTGGCTGGGCAAACATTTCCCACTTTTGGATAAAAACCA
>NW_010393464.1:30165-36916 GCF_000710305.1 Buceros rhinoceros silvestris | reverse complement strand
TTTGCCAAAGCCCAGCGAGCAGCCCAGCCAATGACTGGCTGGTCAAACTTTCCCAGTTTTAGGATAAACACAAAAACGACAGCATTCTCAGATTTCTCTGTGGATTTCAAATACCTGTCTTAATATAAACACTTTTTCGTCTTACATGGCAGTCACAGCACTGTTTGCTTTCTTCTAGTGCCCCACGCATCAACTCTCTGATAACGTGTTCAACCAAGTAATTTCGGACCACACCATCTAAATAAACTTTCTCTCTAAAGCAGAAAGGCAAAAAAAAAAAAAACAAACCCCAAACAAAAAAAAACCCAAACAACAAAAAACCCACGTTAAATGTCACTAGTTCAATCTTGCAGTTACAAATGCAGCCTTTGGCTGATATGCAAACTTTTAGGAAGAGAAAGCTGCACTACACTTCAATGAGAGGTACAATTCTGAACAGATGCAGCTAAACCCTTACAAATCCCCAGGTAGACATAGTTATTTCAGTTTGAGAACTTAGAGTATGACTTGAAGTACGAACACTTCGAAGGCGACGTAAATCAAAGTAGCCTCTCCGTCGACATGGTGATTCCCCCTACTTGGAACTCCTTCAACTTTAGAGAACGGATATGAATCAATCTCTCAAAGCAACTTGCCCTGTTCACTAGATTCTGTGAAGTACTGTGGGATTTTTAAGGAGAGAAAGAAGAATTTTTTTCCTCATGTCTGCTTTTACAGTTTAAATTGCTTTTACAGTTTAAAAACATGGTGCTGGGCCACTACTTGACTGTAGAATGTAGACTGAAAGCCTCTTTCCAATTTAAATGCAAAGGGAAACCTCAACACTGTGGAATAAGAGAAGTTTGGTGACACGTGTCAAGTACTCTTGTACCCATAAGCATGTGCCAGTGGTGGAGTTTTCAATACATTTTTAAGAATAAAGCTATACACTAAAAGAACAGTCATGTGAGATTTCTGCCTCTGCACTTTCTGCTATCTCCCCACCCTGATCAGTAGTACAATTAGATGACTAGTTCTGATCCCTTTGGGATATCTTCGTGTGTCCCATGAGAAGGTGGCCAGCCCAGCTACTTCAACAAAGTCATTTGAAGAATTTGAGCAGTGGGATGAAGCTGAAGCACCACTCAGCCTTAATGATACAAACTATCATGGCCATAGCTACAGCTGGTCTCCCAGAAGAAGAAATCCTTGGACCACTCTGTGCTAAAAAGAACCTACAGCACTGTGCCTGCTGGACTGATCTGCAGGATGAGAACATCATTTTGATCCTTTTCTTGCAACAGCTTTCCCCTGCTTTTTCCTCCACTATGAAATACCCAACACCGCACAGACAGTACAACACAGGAGGCTTTTCACACACTTTGCACAGTCCAAAACCTGATGGTTCAGCCTCCAGATTATAAGTAAAATTTGTCTACCAGACATAACCCAAGCTCCATCTGTATGCTAGCACCCCCACTGGGGCTATGGTGCTCTATCTGTTATAGTAGTCAATCCTAGTAACTAAGAGAACAATCCCTGTTTATGTCTACAAATTGCTACATCAAGTAATTAGACATTTTAAAGGAGACTAAAACCAGGGTAACCATTCACAGAGTCAGAGTTATTAGGTTGGAAAAGACCTTTAAGATCACTGAGTTCAACCTGCTTCATCAGAGTAAATACAGGCAAATTCTCAATGTCAAGAGTTTCATTCTGGTTGCAGGATAATGCCATAGAAAGCAAAACACAGATAATGGTAATATTAAACATTAATAAACACACTAATAAGAATTATCAGGGTTCTAGTCATAAGCAGTTTACAATGGGATAGAATATACTCTTGAACAGAAATCCATGTTAATGGATTTTAGTTACCATTACCAACAAGCAATGCTATTTCCCACTGATACCTACAAGGTACATCAGTAACTCAACTGTAAGATCCTTACCAGCTCTTTATAAAATAAACTTGAAAATAAAGTACTAGCGTAGTCTTAATGTAGAAGCTCTAATCACAGAGCCTGAAAGAGGTTCTTCAAGATCACATCCTACCCTTGCCTTGCTCTCAAAATCTCTGATGTGAACTCCGACAGACAAGCACTTGGCTTGGCCAACATGCGTGTTTCTAGAGAGACACAAAATATAGATTTCTGAAGGCATGAATAACAGTTAAGTGCCCAAGCCTCACAAGTTTTAATAGTATTTATGCACCTTGGATCTTCCAAAATTTCTTTTTAAAAGTCCATCGCCTTCAACAAAGACTGAAAAGAATCAGGTTCATGTGAACTACAGACTCTCCAGAGGTCCTTGCAACCTCAGCTATTCGGTGATTCTGCATTTACAGCAGAGTTTCGTGATGACTATATACTGATACATCTTGCAACATGTGTCACAAAAATGCAGTGTGCAAACAGACAAACCATACTATCTTCAGACTATAAAAGTACAACAGGCCAGTTCCTTAGGCAAGAACTTCTCTGTGGAAACTAGTCCTATGTATTCCAGTTTGCATCAGTTGAGGTTATGGACAAGGCACGTTAACAAGGTTTTGTTCTGAAGAATGTTTCAGTGGTACCATGATAAACATGCTTCTATCAGAACAACTATTTTTAACAACTCAGCTTCTTATATGTAACGGCTGTAATTATTGCCTTAATCAGCATCGTAACTTACAATACAACTTACAATTAACATCTGGTAAATAGCATCCGCCAATTAGACTATCATGTGCACTGTACATCTGATTCCTGTTTTCACTGGAATGCAGCTATTTGTGCTGGATCTTGTCCAGGGTCTCTGCTTTGGCCTCCAACGCTCTTTGGATGAGCAACCCTCAACTTTTTGCTGCAGTTAAAGGGAAGACAAGATTCCTGCATATATGAATTAGGTCATAGACATGAACCTTGAAAAGAGGCTCATTAGTCATTTTTAGAGCTCCACTACTTGAAAGTGGAAAAAATATATCACAGAACACATCCACTTCATCACTACATACTGTAATCAGACAGCAAAGTTAAATCTGTATTAATCACACATATCCCATCATTTCTCCTTTTGTTCCCTGCCCATCCTTCCCCCACACCCCCCCTTTTTTTTTTACTAAACTTCATGTCTTAGAAAGAAATACAAGCATTTTATTTAATTATCCAAGATCACATCTCTGCTGTTGCTGAGTGTCTTCTATGGACAGCTAAGGATTTACACGTTCCAGGGCCACCAATAGTGGCTCACCATCTGTCAGAACTGGATGGATTATCTTGACAAATAATTAATCAATTTACTATTAATGGTCCCTTTCCTCAGATGTGCCACTTTTTCTCTAAAGCAAGGATTCTCAAGTAGCAACATGTGATTGCTTCAAAGTTGTATACATATCTAGGCTAAAAGACTGATTTGCCCTGTGCACTGTTCTGCACCAAGACCACAGCTTCTGCTCCTGACAGACCTGCAGTGCTCGGCAAACCATAGAGCAGAGGTATCAGATGTGAAGCCCCCTACACCACCTGCATATTAAAAAAGCACAAGGCAACCAGGAATTCTAAGCAACCACACGATCAAACATGAAGGAAAACTGAGAAGTATCTTAAAACTTATCTGTAAGTGTTGTTTTGACTTTCCAGACACAAAATCATTTAAAGAAACATATTCCACATTGAAAAAAGCACACCTTGGAAAAAGTCTCTGCTTTTCTGTGCTTCAGTAACTCATGCTAGAGTGACATAATTCTTTATCTAAAAGATTCCACCACTGGCATGGATGACAATTGGGTTTAGAGTCCCAAGGACTCTAAATATGCTAAGGAGATAGCCACTGCCACCACTATCAGTCAAGCTACAGAAAACAGTTTGAGCCTTTGAAAGGCACCCTTTTACCAGCAAGAGAGAAAGCTGTGACCTGAGACTGGAGACTTATCTGCCTAACTCTGTAACATGACTTGAGGAAAGTGTTTGAAGTGAGATTGGGGGCAGAAGGTTGCCTCAGTACTTTTTCCTCCCCTGCTGCCCTTTGATTCCCATCTGGTCAGATTTTAAGTCTGTAAGGTCTTGGAACGCTTTTCAACATAAACAGTGCTTTAGCTCCTCACAAGGGTGGTATAAAACTACTAATACATGTAACAGAGATTGTTTTGGTGTCTTCTCAGGGATAGAGAAAATAGCAATAGAAAGTCAAAGAAAGCCTGCAAAACTTTCCACACTAATCTATTGACTCCACATTGCAGAGCTGCAGTCCATTGTGAGCAGTGGAGTATTTGCTTCAGTCTTCAGGCAAAGCTTAGTTGCCATTTCCATCTGTGTAATGTACGTAGAACAAGTTTATGTGCAACATTCCATCATGTGATCTTGTTGCTATCAAATGCAGAAAGGGAAGAAAATGAAAACATGAATCAATGAAGTAATTTTCCTTCCCACATACAACCTCAGGCTGAGATGATGTCACATTTCACAAGCAAAACAAGTTTGAATGGCAACCACATTTGAGAGCAGGAAATCCAAAGGAAACCTACTGTTCATCAAAAAGTGGTGCTGATGATTCAACAGTCAGCATGCCTACTGCAAAGTCCGTAATGTGTCACGATCTTTGTGTGACACATGGCTGTCACTGCTGCGGTGCTTTAGCTTTCATTGAACAGGGTGAAAAAGTGCATATGGACTATACTCTCTCTCACACCAAACAAATCCTGAAGGGTATGTAAGACTGGTTGCCTTTATTCTCAAGGCATCCAGCCACCTACTGATACATAAAAGTCAAACTGGTCTAGTAACTTCTGCTATTTCTGACAACGCTCAATCATCTGTACTAAATTACAAATCATGTGTGAACAAACCTAAGCAAAAAAAAAAACCCTCAAGTGCCTTGGATTCTCTTACTGGAGTAAAAGTTGGAAGAGGTCGGTTACACTGGCATTGTGGCAAATGGGATGTTGTTTCTGCCAGGGAATTTCTCTGGAGGACAGCCGTGGTTGGATTGTATCATTTTTGCACCAACGTGGAGAAGGCTGGGACTGAAAACATCACGCTCATCTTGGTGTTTTGTCACTGCTGAAAGTCCCTCTGTAATTTTCACAAGAGTAGAAGAGCTCAGGGGAATAAAACTCAAGCCCCCCTCACTCTACATCTCTGTAGATTAAGAAACATGAGCATCCTACCTAGACTTAGGAGATCATCTGGCCGTATCAGAATATAGCTCTGCTGCCTTTCTCTTTCCTCCACACAGTCAAGATGGCTTTTGCAAAAACAGAGATCGGAGAGTTCAAAACATTCAAGTAGAAACTGCTTTCCCCTCACTGCTCTCCTTGCTCCTGATTTTGCTACCATTTCACATGCCCTACTATTCAGTACAGAAGCAACCGTTTGAGATAGGATTTTAAGAGGGTGAGGGAAAGCGGGACATTTTTTCCCCTTTTAGAAAGACAAATGAGGAAGGTACATGGCACCTTAGCTGATGTATTTGCTACTCTTGTCATTTCAGGGTAACCTTAGACTTGGAAAGAAATGCAGCAAGCTTGAACCACATTAAAGTCCTGATTTAGCAAAGTGCTTTGAAACACATGCTTACGGTTAAGCGTATGCCTAAATGCTTTGCTGAATTAGGACCTATGTTAGTAAAAGGGGCAATTGATTAATGGCTTCTGACAACCACCAGAAACTAATGAGCCACAGACCTCTGCTTGTTCCTCCAAATGACTGTACTTAAACTCGAAGGAAATTTCATTATGGAAACAGAAAACATTTATAAATAAATCATACACATCTCCTTTGCAAATATTAATTTTTATCTGCAATTAGTGGTAAACCCAAACTTCCCTGCATACGGTAATCGGAGACAGTGCCATTTGCCCTATGTAACTGGTTACTCATTCAAACCCATAAATTTCTTTCTAGAATTGCATGGTTTATGGAAAGCTCTGTGAAGCCAGCTAAATCAGCCATGAAATATGAAGCATCCAACATATTAACCAAAAGGTTGTCTGACTGCGACATAAACTTCAGGATGAATCATGCCAGCACTGTACAATCCACCTAGAAATGAAGAGCTTGATAACATGACGTGCTGAAACCTGCTTCAAGCTGCTTCTCACTGAGACAGGTTATGGGATAAAATCCCAGAAAATTAACACAAACTATTCAAGTCCTTCCACATGAGAGATGGAAAAGGTCTGAAACAGCAAGAGGATAACCTTGGTTCTCTAAGATGCAATCCAGCTCTCTATTTGCCAAGCTGTACTCCATCAAGGAGGCTTTTTAACTGGTCATACGTTTTAGCTGACAGCTTTATCTGAATTTAGAGACAGGAATATTCTATGGCCAGAGCACATCTACAGGAGCTATGACACTCAAATCTAATGACAACCTTACCTAGATATCTTATTTTTTGAGCACAACATCAACTCCAGTTTGACAAAAAGGAATCACATATGTTAACAGTGTGAGGTCCTGATCTAACAGAAACAAGATACACCTAGAATCTTCCAGACCATAAGTGACAAAACAGGAACACTGATATCTGAAGTCTCTAATAATTCATAAAATATCCAAAATCATTCTCCCTTTTTCCATTTTTACATTGTGTATTTTAGTTATTTGAAGCGGATTTCCAGGGTAGACATATGTCATAATGAAATACATAATGAAAAATAACATTAAAATTATACTATTGATATCATACAGGAAGACTTTAATTTTACAGTGCTTAAAGGGCAAAGATGGAAGTGGCCTTCATACAAAAAAGTAACTGTGAGCAGTTAAATTCTTTCATTCACACACTCTTT
>NW_010393464.1:6778-30080 GCF_000710305.1 Buceros rhinoceros silvestris | reverse complement strand
ACTCTTTCTTGGAAGCACACAATTTCTAAGGTAAAACTATGTAATTCTAAGGTAAGACTATGGTAGTTTGAATTCATAACTGGCTGACCAGTTACGCTTAGACTGAGGTTTCACGATCACTACATTTGTGCACAAACGTACCACCAAAGCCTTCAAATCTGATCATCTGTGATCACATTTTTGTCCTTATGAAGTTTACACTAACATTACACCCTTGTACCAGCTCCGTGACCACTTTGCAAGCAAAGACAACACCTAATCCACTAAAAATCCTGCCGGTGTGAAGTTAACCTGTCAGTTTGCTTGCTGGTAACAGGAATCAGCAGAGAGAATTTGTTTCACAGTTGCATTACACTATCCAGCTCCAATATTTCTTATCAATTACTAGGAGCCCTAACGCACAATTAACTTTATCCCTGAACCATGACCTACTAGCGAGGTGGGGACTTCAGCTTTCACAGATTTATTTAAATGTTTCTTGAATACCCATTACAGCCTTTGTAACAGAGACAAATTCTTAAAGGCAGCTCTAAGGAAAGAAAAGTAACATGACTACAGTGCCTGAGCCTTGGGGAAATGACCAAAACCTATCAGGTTAGTGGAAAAAAAATTGTTTCAGTTCCCTAGGTTTGGATCAGGTCAAATATGCTCACACTAACAATGTCCCAGAGGAAAGGGTGGGGAGGGAAAAGGAAAACACTAGTTTTTTCTTCATAAGTCTACAGGAATAAGATATTACATTTCTAAGTAAATGTTAAATGTGTTTACTCTCCTGTTACACTGTGAAGAAGAAAAGAAGTATCTACCTTTGCCTAAGAGACTGCAACCAATATGTTTACCCTAATTCAGAGCCTGGCTCAAAACCTTCTTGAAAGTCTATTTCATGTTTCCATTTTGTGAACGTGCATAATACACAAATGGAATTTTTTTAACAGTACCTTGCACTCAGCTGAGGTCTCTGCGTATGCCACAGTAACATTCACAAGATATTCCAAGACATTTCTAGACAGAAGGTTTTCAGTGCAATTTCAAAAAGGAAGACTAGGTTGTGAGCTTAAAAACAGATGTCCTTATTCATTCAGTGATGGGAAAGTTTGAAACAGCAGTTATTTCTTATTTCTAGCACATGGAAAATCTACAGTGTATCAGTTATCCCCCTAAGAGGTAAATTCTGGAATTTCTAAAGGTGAATACTATAGCTAGGCAGTCACCAACACACGAAAGCTTATTACTTCACTAAGACTCTTCTGAGAATATAGGCCAGATTGTGGGCCATTGACCCACACAGATTCCACAGAGCTGCACAATGGACATCTGGTCCCATCCATCACACCCACACCTGGGCAAATAACGTAAAAAAAGCTCGTATTTTTCAAAGGATTAGAGCCTTTTCTCTGCTTGATTGTAGTAACAGACTCATCGTGAACTCTTACCATTCTGCTTCATTATAATAACAACTCCAATTTTATATTTCCTTAGCCTTGTATTTCCAAAGCTTTTTTCTCTACTGCATATTTATACTGACAGACACTGTTTTTCGTTCCACCTCTCTTTTACAAAGTAGAAAAAGTTGGCTTGAATTGAATGAATGGCTCCATAGCATTAAAGAACATATATGGGACCTTTCCCTGCAAGGATGCTATTCTGAATTCAGCATATTTGTTCTATGGCAAAGGGATGTTAGGAGCTGACAGTCTCTTTACTACCAATGTAGACATTCTCAACGTAATTCCTCAGGGAATATATGTGGCAAAGTGCTGTCCTGCTCATTAACAATCATCTGAGCTTCTGGGAAACCTTCAGGAGGCTAAGCATGAAGAGATCTGGATGATTCTCCCACTGCTATGGTAAATTCACTTCAAAGACTCCGAAGTCTTTCAGTCATGGATTAGCAAAGAGGATTAGAGGAGCAAGCACCTCATCTTAAGCTGTTCATTTTATATGGAAGGACAGTGGCTTCAACTCTAATAACATGACAGCTTCCACATGGCTCATTCCACTTTCAACAAAATATGTTTGCTCTTCTGTCATAGCATTACTTCTTCTTTGTCAAGATTTCTAAAACCAGATATTAAAAATTACTGTGAAGCACACCCATAGGTGTTGAGGAAACTTGGCTCCGGATCCTTCCTGGTGTTTCAATCCTGAAGTGTTTCTCTAATTGCCTTTTTAACCATTTATAAAAACTCAAAGCATTTCCTGTACGCAGTTCCATTTTCCTCACTGCTCTAGGGCTTGCCTCCCTATTTCAGCCTATGCTGTTTTTTAGCCTGGCTTGTCCTGTGAAGCCACTTGGTCGTGTTAAGAGTGAACATATTAAGCAGCCCAAGTCATTGATGAAAAAGTTCAGGATTCTTCACTGACATATATTTTTTGCTATTAATAGCTTAAAAAACATAAAAGTTGGGAATTACTAGTGAAGGCACTATTGCCTGATAACAGAACATGTAGAACTAGGTCAATGTCATTTTGAGTTCTCTAAACTTAAAGGATAATTCTCTCCAAAAGTCATGACAGTGCTTTGGTAATGGCTTTCACAAACACTAGATAGTGTTTTTGTGTACAAGGCAGTAATTCCTAGCTCTTAAAAATAGAAAGGGGAAAAAAAAACCCAACACCCAGGGCTGATAGTGAACCGCACTGTAGGAACAATGTCATATGGTTGGAAACAAAGCAATTACAAACAGCATTCCCTTCCTCTTGAGTACTAGTCAGTTCCCGGCTGGAGTCCTGAGTCCACCTGCAGGTATACATCATTTCAGGAAAGATGTGGACCAATTGGAAGAGGGTAGCAAAAGTTTTCAGGGATCTAGGATACACGGTCTCCATAGAGATGTTGGAAGGGCCAAGTCTGCTGAGCCTTAAAAAACATGGTAATTCTCTTCACGTATGTTAGAGAATGATAAACTCTTCATATCCACAGAAGATATGAGAGCAGGACAAGACATAACGCGCTTAAGATGGCGCAATGGAGACTTATTTTCTCCCTTGACACTAGCGATTTCCCTACCAATTAAGACTCTTGGGAGAACTGTGTAAAGAGAAGGATAATTAAGCACTGTTACAGGTCAGCTGAGACAAAATGCAAAGCTCTGCGTGGGGCACTTCCAGAAAAGAATATGCCACTCAAAAAATTATATAGAGTAATAATCTCTAGCTTAGGCCAATAGAATGAGCTGGATTACTTGTCAACATTTTTTCTAGCCTACCTTCTATATTTTGTGGTACTACCTGCCAGTTTCAGCATAACTGCCATATGTGTGTCTTCAACAAGAATGGCAGTAAGCTGGAGCTCATAAAAAGACCACAAGAAGGAAGTGCATAGTCATTACCTTCTCCACAGAAGCATTTGCAGAGAAAGATTCCTAAGCATTCAACTGGCAAGCCATCATATCCTCATAGCCAAGAGGTATCAAAAATCGATGACAGATGTAACAAAACTAGAACTCAAGATAGTGTGACTATGGACATCCTGTTAACCATAGATAATAATCATATCAACATACAAAACCCCAATTTGAAGCCAGATTGGGATAACTGTATAAGTATAATGAACTCAAGATGTAGGTTGTTTGGTTTTTTTTTTTGCCAAGCATACAGTTTTAAAGTCCATTAATTCAATTTATTTTCCTTAGACAAGCAAACAAACAAAACAAAACAAAAGCATTAAACAAAAACCCAACAACAGAAAACACCTGAACCTAAAAATTTAAAGAGAGATTTTAAAGCGATACAACGGACAGTTACTAGCTTTGACTTTCGCTGAGTGGCTATTTCCTGTCCTTGAAACTCCCCCTAACCACCATTATTTTCACTTGAACTTTCCCACATATTTAATTTGTTTATAAAATTCCTTTTCCTATTATTATGGAGCTCTGATCGGTTATTTTTGTTTGGATCATAAGCATAACATCACTGATACCAGCTGTAGTTTCTATTCTACCAATATCAGCATTCTTCCTCCAACAATGGCTATGAGATACTCAGAAGTTGATGAGTTTTGAAATCCAAAATTCACCTATCAAATCATGCAATATCAAGCAGGAAAAAAGAGGTGAATTATTTTTCTGAATCTCTCAGCATTCAGCTTACACTCTGGACTATACAATCCACATGCCTTTAACTTCACAGGCACATCTACACATTTTATTAAGAATCATAAAACAAAATCTTCTTTTATATCCAAGCTACTTAATCAAATTCTTGGCAAGATGATTAACTAAAACCCTGGAACAGGTAGGAGGAAAGAAAAAAACAGAGATAGGAAGACTTTTCTCCCCAAAACACAAGTTAATATAGCAGTAACTCTTCAGATTAGTCTGTTACATTACACAGGCATATGGAAGGAGGTATATAGAAAAAAAAACATCCAAAGCAACGTCTTAATTCTGTCCCAAGGATAACACAGATGGGCCATAATCAATCAGTGCTTCAAAATAGCTGTCTTTTATATCCATAAAACTGGAGGCTGGATCCAGAACACATCCAGATCTCAACTTCGTACTGCTGGCTCATGTCTAGGAAAACAGGCATTATCGAGAAGTTCATTGAAGAGTTTGAGGTTTGGGGCCAGGCTGTAGCCAGCTCATCCAGACTCATGATTGGGCTTGGAAATTCTTGGTGAGCACAGCCACCCCAGTCTTCCTGCTGTCACAGATGTATTAATTTCATACTGGTGAATCCTAATTTGGCAAGTCACTTAGCCTTAAAAGGGATTGGCTCTGAGGGTCCAAGACCCCCTTAGCTGAATCAAAACTGTCTTTTGCCTGTATCAGGGTAATTAATATTTAGGCCACATTAGGTTTTACTGGAACACCTTTCAGGGAACTAGGCTCCAAACGCAGGCCTCTTCTAAACAGACTCTGTGACCCCTAAACAAGGCAGTCCACACCTCTGCTCCCTCTCTGCACATGCCTGTTTTGGTCTATTTTCAGTTGGAATCACTTCAAGCAGGAACTGCATCTCGCTAAATACTCACGTGAACAGAGCTGTGCAGTGTCACTGACGTACGGATGCTCCTCCTGATCAAGCATATGTTGCCTAATCTGGTTATGCCAAGTCAGGTTATTCCCAGTAGGAAAAGTGAGGTACAGAAAAACAAGGCATCTTGATGAATTCCTGTCTCTGTTCTCACAGCTCAGTACACTAGCCCAGTCCTGGTGGTTTAGGATTAACCCTCACTACAAGAAGGACACTGAGGTGCTGGCAGTGTTGTACAGAGAAGAGCAATGAAGCTGGTGAGGGGTCTAGAGAACAAGTTCTGTGAGGAGCAGCTGAGGGAACTGGGGTTGTTTAGCCTGGAGAAAAGGAGACTCAGAGGTGACCTTATCTCTCTCTTCAACTACCTGAAAGGAGGTTGTAGTGAGGTGGAAGTCAGTCTGTTGTTCCAAGTAACAAGCGACAGGACAAGAGGGAATGGCATCAAGTTGTGCCAGGGGTGGTTAAGGCTGGATATTTGGAAGAATTTCTTTACAGAAAGGGTTGTAAAGTATTGGAACAGGCTGCCCAGGGAAGTGGTGGAGTCACCATCACAAGGGTGTTTAAAGCATGTGCAGATGTGGTGTTGAGAGACATGATTAAGTGGTGACTTGGCAGTGACTTGGGGTTGAGTGGTTGGACTTGATGATCTTAAAGACCTCCTCCATCCCAAACCACTCTGTGATTCTGTGAAAGGTCCTCATGCAGATGCCAGTCACAACTGGATTAGTTGTGGTGCTGACAACAATACTATGGCAGGAAGCACTTCTGCTAAGGCTGCTCAAAGCCAGCCAAAACACAGGCTACACTTTCAGCAAGTGTAGTGTGGGTCACTTTTGTTCCTGTGACATGTTACACCGATACAATCTCCCCTCTCACCGCTGAGGAGATGCTTTCCTCTGATTATAACTATCTGTGGTTAAAACTATGCCTTAGTCTAGTCAGATATAAATTCTGTAAAACTTTTTTACTTTCGTATTCTTTATAAGTTGTTGTTTGGGAGGTTGCTTGTTTGGGGTGTTCGTCTGTTAGTGCATTTTATGTATAAGCTGGACAGCGTAGAGAGGAGTCATTTAGATCCAAATCAGAACCTCTCATGTTCCTCTCGTAGTTAAAGTTGGATCAGAGTTCAGGTGAAACAGTGCCAACATTTTCAAACTGCTCTCAGAAGATTTTAGCTGGAATATCTTCTGGACAGTAGCTGGTTTTGGAAAGCCCACCTAAAGCCAAAATTCCACAGAAATGCTTCTTGCAAGATCTGAACTACAGCCCTACAGTGGAGCTCCTTTCTGTACTGGACCTAAAATGGGAACCAACAAAAGTGTTTCTCTCTCTACCCTCTCCCAATTTCCCCTTAGTAAAATCAGCATTGAGGCTGCATTTCTATCTATTTTGTCTTAGTCTGATGTCTTCTGGGAACGCAGAACACAAACAGTCACTTAGAACCTCCTTCCTCCAATAGTTCATATATCTTTGCGCATCCTTCTTGCACTTTTCAAACCTTTCACACACCTTTCAGTCCTCAGCCACGGCTCCAGTCTATGGCAAAAACCTTCACCTGGGCAGTAACTTTCACACAAGTGGTTTTGTAAGCTTTCAATCATCAAACCCTATAAGCAGCTATATACAGTGCAAAATTCAACTAAGAAAAATTTTCTTCAGCTATGTTTATCCTCAGATATCTCAGAGCATTCACTTCCAAATGTAAACTCAGCTTATTAAAAGTGTAGATCACAGATATATTTGTCAACCTCAGGGATAATGACTGTAAATTTCTCAATTCACATAAGCAGTACTGGACCTGATTAAAAAGACTGCCCATGAGTCAGCATGGCTCTCAGATATGTTACAATACTCAAAGAACCCTCACCAGGTATATACCACCAAGAAACACAAGCTCCTCACAAATTAACATCAACTGGATGTTTCTGCAGTGAAAACTTCACCAAATTTGTGTCTTACAAAGATGATGGGCAGAGGAGAGTTGGACAAATTTTCCTCTGGCTGCATCTCCTTCATGCGTCAAGAGGCGGTTTTCATTACTCCAGTAAATCTGTATGCTGTGCCAATTGAGTGGATCACCAGCTTGGCTTCAGAAGAAACATTTGTGACATGTCATCATTTACATGAGTTCAGAGCACATGTAAAAATAGTATTTTTTTTTCTTCATGCTCTACTCCTAGCTCTGCTGTATTTTTTTTTTGTGTGTGATATTGCATTCATTTTGCATTGATATAAACATACCTAAACAAAAGACAGGCTCACTTTCTTTTCCAAGATTTTTGGCTGATTATGTACTTGATTGCGTAGGTCTCAAAAATCAACAGCTGTGCAAAACAACTGTCCTGGTTTGAGCTAAAACTTCCTTGTTTGGGGGAATGGACAAATAGAAGTATTCCATGTAGTACAATAATTCTGCATTTAATTGGTTAAGAGAGTCAGGTGAACGTAACTTTACGTCAGGAGCCTTTAAAAGCAGCAGCTGGGGGTGGATCGCTCTCTTGGGCTTCCTGACTCGCTGCGTAAAGGAGAGCTGCTGCCGTGGATCTGCTGGCAGAGGCCCAGGCCTGACCAGGCCCTACTAGGCCCCACCCGGCGAACGACTAGGCCCGAAATCTGAGGGCTGACACCCCCAGAGGACCTGGGCATCACAGACTGTGAACTATCACTGCCGTGAGTCCCGTCTGGAATCGGGTGAGAACATTCAATCTCCCTATCGTTCCGTGCCGAGAGCTTTCCTGCTGTTAAATTGTGCTGCGCGCGGGGTTTCTCCCCCACCATCTCGCCGTGGGAAGAACTTTCATTTTCTCCGCCGGAGACGCAGCGGCAAGGCAAGGCCTTCACTCCCATCTCGCCGTTGGCTGCCTGCCAAGAACTGACCTTGAAAAGAACAGCCTGTTTAAATCTTTTCTTCTTTGTTTTTTATTCCCTTTTTCTCTTTTCTGGGTTTGTGTATATATACATCGTAGTCTATAGTGTGGATTTATTGCTTATTAAAAGTTTGTTTCAGTTTCTCAAAAGCAGACCGAGATGTGAATTTTCTCTTTTTCCCCCTTTAAACTTCTTCTGTCTCTAGCGAGACAAAGGGAATCATTAAGGAATTCAAGGAGTTATTACCTCGGTCCCTCGACCCTTAACAACAACAAATCGAAGTTGTAGAATCCGTATTCTCAATGGGTCTCTAGTGAACTTTGCAGAAGCTACACTGAATATAAAGTTCACCCTTTTTGTTTAGTTTAATTCCCCTCGTCTTCTAGCAAACAAGCTGACAAATATTTATGCATAAACAGAATTTTTAATGATGGTCCTCCTCAACTTCCAGAAGTCTGGACAATGTAAGCTTACCAGTCAAGTAATGTGGTTTGTTGCAGCCTTTTGCCCAAATATTTTACATTTTTCACTTCTTCATAATTTCCAGGTCATGTACAAGCTTGAACCAACCCTCACAGCAGCCTCACAGCTACTGTAGTATTATCAGCCTCTAACACATACAGACATAGGGGTCAAGAAGTCAAATTATTTGTATAAGATCATCCACATCATCAGCAAAAAGCAGGGTCAGAAGTCCAAAATTATTCCAGCCTCCTGGCAGCACAATGCTGTTTTTAGCTATAAGCCACAGACGTGAAAGACATTACCAAAATTTGCAATCAAAAGGCTCAAAGGGTTTAAAGTTGGCCTTGTTTAACCCCATTTTTAGGAGTACACACCAAATAATACGTAATGTGGTAACAGAAATAGTCCAAACAATTTTAACTTAAATACAAAGGCAACCCCACAGGGCAGAAAGGTAACATCTCTAACACAGGTCCGTGGTGATCACAGCCATAATACTTCACTCAGCTCTGGAGAGCTCACTTCCTGAATGACAATAACAACCCAGAGGACGATCACAAGAGAGCTATAAAAGTGTTAAGCAAGCAGAGAGGAACTGACTTACAAAGCGAGATTAAAAGAGCTAAGGATGCGTCCACTCACTAAATCCCAAGAAGGAGATGTGACAACTGTCTGCAAGTATTAGAAGAGTATTAACAAGGGCAAAGAATTATTTTAGCGAAACAAGAGTTTACAGCTAGAGGGAATAGTAGTAAATTAAACATCATGAAAACATTTATTGACCAAAACCATCATTTTAATAAGAAAATCTACCGAGTGTGGGGTAGACCTGATAATTTCTCCAACCAATTCTACAGCTGCTCAACTTTTCATCCTTTAAGGACACAAAAATTGTCAGCTAAATCCTGAAAACACTCCAATTTCAAATTTAAGGTTGAAAACAAGTTTTGAAATTTCTCCAGTGGAAAATTCTATCCCTGACTGGGCAAATTTCAGACATCCTTAACCCTGAAGCAACAGGCCCGTGTCAGGCCCATTGCTTTTGCACTAGCCCAGCCGTAAGTTACAGCTCTGACTAGAAACTCCCTGAGACATGCGCACCAGCCTACAGGTGCTGATGAACAATGTCCTAAATGGGGCATTTTCTAGCGGCTCCTGGCTCTCCTGTAACTATCCTGAAAAACAATCACGAAAACAAATGCCAGATCCTGTTCTTCTTGGTTTTGGGATAATTCACAATGATGAGGGAACTAAACAACTCAGTATTTAGTATTTTCTGTGTCTCCCCTGTTTTCTCCAGGAAACAGGACAAGCACATAAATGGACCTTGTTGACAGTCCATCAGGACACAAAAGACTCCGTCTGCCAAACTCAAGCAAACCTTGTTTCAACAGTTTCAACTCTTTTTTTTTTTTTTGCTACCAAAATTTAATGAAAAATTTTAAAGGGTTCTGTTTGTCTTATTAAACCTGTCAGTTCTTAAGAAAAGCAGGGGTTGTCTACTCCATAAAATATGAGCACAAACAATAAGTACATCAAAGGCCTATTGCTAGCTGGCCAATTTCCACATAACCTAATACGGTTAAGAAAATGTTTGACTGGAGCCCAGAGCAGAGTGCCAAACTTAACAACTCTGCAGTAAGCAGAGTGCCACAGAGCCCTCTGCTTATGCTCACTGCAGTTTCAGTTCGGTGCAGTTACTACCTATTTACATGAACTAAACCATAAATGTACTTCTGCACACTTACAAAAGCCAGATACTTTAGTTCTCTCTCCCTTGCCAATGAAAATTAACATTAGCTGCCATACAAGGCTCTCAGAGATAGAAGCTCATTGGAGTGTTCCTCTTCTCGGGCTAGATACATTAAGGAAATCCTGGGTATCCCAGGAACATAAAAAAACATACACTGTATGAGGAACTCTGCGTTTCTGTAAACATCCCTGAAAGAGGAGCTTTTGAAGTGCTCCAGTAGAAGAACACTATAACGCTTTCTATATCTACTGCTAATGAACATATGAGAGGTTTTGCAATATCAAATCTATATGCAGGTTATGTTTCTTCCTCACCATCTCTCTTGCTACCACTGCCATGTACAAAACTTAGCAAGGCACAGATTTCTTACCTGGCTCTGCACCCACTGCAAAATAAACCTTGCCCATTTGTGTAACGTATTTACATTTCGGTCTTTCAAATTTCACTGGGCAGCAAGTGGTTTAGGATTTTTTAAATAGTTAAGACAAAAAAGGGGGTGACAAAGCAAATGAATGACATTAAGGCCAGTCACACTTTAAGCCACACTTCAGTCACCTTTCTTGCTCTTTAATCTAATGCCACTGAAATCATTGCAAAGTCTGGTAACAGGGATCCAGCAACAGAAGAAAAGCGGATGATCGAGCTTGTATCATTGAAACGAGTCAGTTTAGGCATTAAAAGAATAATGCTACCTTGATTATGCAAAAGTGTAAGCTGGCCTCTCCCAGATCATTTCCTATGAGATCATATGCAGACTTAGGAACAGAAAGGACTGGTTTCAGGAAGTTTGGAAGCCTTTTATGGATTAAATTAACAAGGCACAGGCTGTTCCCTAAAACTGATTGTACATCAAATTCCATTATAGCCACATGCCCTTGGTTGGAATGCCTTTAAGCATATACAATAGTACCAACAACCACCAAAAAAAGCAGCAATTCTGTCATGTAATCACTGTGACCTTTTTTTTTCTTGAATACTGGGTGTTAATTGTAATGTTCTGGCTGTGGACAGCAGGTTACAATGGGATATATGTTAGTTTCCTAAACTTTAAAGCATCCCACAGAGCTTAGCCACAGCTTTGTAAAAAGTTAAATACCTGTCTTACATAGGTAGAAAATAAACTGCTATTTCACAAGATTTTGGAATTATACTTAACTATTAGAGGCCAGTTTTGGTTTTTCTTCTCCAATAACTAATAACAGAAAAAGATATATCAATACAAAACCACATCAGTGCTTGAAAAACGCCTTTTTTTTTTTTTGCTATTTGAAGTCATCACTAATGCATTTAATAGAAAACACATTTCTAGTCAGTTTAGTCACCATACAGTCACTCCTGATGCAGAAAATCAGGATGCAAAGCAACAGAACTGCACTCCTTTACTAAGAACTTTACTAAGAATTAATGTTGTGCATTTCCTTATTTTTAAAAATTTTACATCTGGGTGTTATTTTCCTGGTGATGCATACGAACAAGGCATGCACCAGGACTGCCCTGTGGTGCCAGGTAGACCCACGAGTCTGAAAACACATCTCAAATGCTATAACTCTGTTTGGAAGTGTCACGGGATAATGAAGGCTCTGGCCTTCAGCCTCTTTAGTGAAGCTTATGCATCACTTGGGTTTCATGTTAATTCCTGGCTATGAAGAAATTGCATGCTGAGCTTTACAAGACCTGCGCTGTAAGAGGCTGAATTTCCCTGTGGGAGGCAAACTAATCTGTTAATTGGATTAGCTGACGTTCATTTATTTATTAGCAATGATATTAGCAGATTTTGTTTTCAGTTGAAACTAACACAACATTTTCAAACAGCAGCTCTCAACGAAAAGTAATAATCTTCCCTTCTGTTTACAGGTGAGAGGCATGGATAAATGTCATTACCTGTCCAAGCCCAGTCCATTGCTCAACAGCAGCACCTCAACACATCCCAATAGGTGCTTCCTCCTACCAGGGTGCACTTTCTCCTACCGTCTGCACAGTCTCAATGCTAATATCATCTGCATCACTACTGCCATGGCTAGAGAACAAAAATATTCAGAGTGAAGATTCCCCCAGTGTCAAACTGCCATCTCTTATTAGAAATAAGACACCTTTTTGTTCTTGTAGGGGTGGAAGAGAAATAGGAACACCTGAGCAGAGGAGTGAAAAACTCACAAACACATTACCATTATTTGCTATCTGTTTAATGATAATGGTGTTCTTTGTGCCAAAGAGGATGGAACAATTAAAAAAAAAATTGCCTTTGCTGAGTTTGGGGAATAACCACTCCCGATAAAATCTCCCAGGAATCTATCCTTAGAGTCTTGTCCTTTGCTATTTATAATTGAGTAAATATTAGAGGATTCACATCTTCTGCCTCGAATAAACAAGAACTTTGGCCTTAACATTTCTTCAGAAAGTGATTCAGAGAAGACTGTTTCTCTGCATACTCTGCAACAATGTTTCCTTCCATTAAAATTTCCTCCTAAAATATATGGCCCAAAGGAGGAACACTAGACCTCAAACATACCACAAATATGGACAAGTTTGCCGGCAGGCATTCGGAGGCTGGGAATTTGCCCAAAACATTATCCTTACAGAATTAACCAGCTCTCCGTTAGTCAGCATAGTTAACAGTCTCCAAAAAATTATTTTACTCTGACGTGCCTTTGCCAGGACAGCTCACCAATTGCATATTGCATTGGTTTCTACTGCTTAAGGATTAATGATTCCCAAAGACTGAAACTGGAGCCTTTACACTTCTACATGCAGATCAATAAAAGTGTTTGGGAGACAATACTGTCCAACAAACTATCACGTTTAGGTTTCTGTTACTCCTGGCTTTAGCCCAGCTCACACTTTCCCTCATCTCCCAACACAAACTGTGATAGCCAGAGCCCAGAAGGCAAGTTACCTCTGACCACACAAACTCAGTATGCACTCAGGACTCTGCCCTTCTTGAGACCCTTGGATCTGTCTGATGAACTCCAGTCATCATAAAAGACAAGCTAGAAAAAAGGTATGAGACAGGAAACACAACTCAAAGGCAAGTCTTTATCTGCTATTCACTCACTAAGAGTTAATGGAGTTAATGCAGTTATGATAGTCATCAGTCCTGCCATGTATTCGACCTCGTGGGACACTTACAAAACATTACCTTCATGGGACAAGCAAGACTAGATTTGTGATATTCCTCATCCAAGCTCATCCAAGCCCTTGAGAATGGCCGGTCATTTCAGAGAGGCATTCAACAAACAGGATAACCATTCAAGGTAAGTCCCTTCCTCACCTTCTGATAAAGGCTGGCTTCTTCACTGAAGTTTTAAATCCCTTTTTAAGAGTTTTTCTTAGTCTTCACAACTATAACTTTGTATTGTATTACTGTTTTATACATATGTCCTGTCCTTTTGGCTCAGTGAATCTGCTATGCATGACATCATAGCCTCCACCTGTGATTCAGAATGATGGAGTTCCCTCACTTGGAGCAATTTGTGCTAAACAGCAATTATAAAGCAAGTGTAGCCTGGGAACATTTGTTATTATTATCATTCCTTAGCAAGACTCCTATCAAGTGCTGAAGCAACAATCTTTTGAAAGGCAAACTTCCTCCCACCTGGCAAGAAGAATTGTTTTACATGTCCCTATCAAACTGAAACCAGAACACCTAGGGAATATAGAGTCATTGACTTTGCTAACATATTCATCAACATTATTAACTTAATGACACGTAATAGTCCCCATATTCATAACCTTTCACTAGGAGAAAGACTAGTATGGCTGTTGAGCTGAAAGTATTATCTCAGTCTCTACCCCGTGTGTACAACAAAAGCGTGCGTGCAAAGGTGACCACATTTAGGTTTGATGACAAAGACAAATAAGAGTTAGGCCTTCTCAAGGAAAGAAATGCTCCCTTACCATTCAGGTTATGTCCAGGGACCACAGAAGCCACAACGTGGAAGAAATTCTTCAGTGTTTCAGAGAAGTAGTTTACTGTGCACTTACTTACTCACTCATAATCCTTAGCAACACAAAACACTAACAAAAAGAAACATCAGGGAGGAAGACTCCCAAATACCAAATCAATTTCCGACAGTCAGTTCAATCAAGGACTACCATAAAGTATCTTCCCAACTTGTTAAACTAAGCTGAGTCCTAACCACCTGGAATGGCCTCTTTCCACACCAGGCCTTGAGTTTCAATGGAAGATAAGCTGATACTAAAGTGCTGCTCAGTATAGCAACTGTCTCAACAGAAAATACCTCCAGGAAACAAAAATAAAATATATAGTCATTAATAGTGTATCTCACCAGTTATGATGTCCCTGAGCCTGGAAAATGCTGCCTCTTCAGCTCCCAACAGATTCTCCGAGTAACCAAATGGTTATCACAGGCAACGGAAAGACAAAAGTGTTTATGTGTGGGAATGAAGAAAGCACCAAAGGCAAAAGAACTTCAGAGTGAGTATCATCTTGACAGTAGACTGGATCTCAATCCTTGCTGTACTTGCTAGTTGTACCACTGACTAAGATGACTTGCAGGTCCTTCTCTTTTTCCAGTGAATCCTCTGTGAGGAAGAAAAAAGTCCCAAACTAGAAAGAGCAGAGTGCACTCTGCATCCAAATTCCCATTAAGGGAAAAGAGTTGCTTCCACCTGCAGGGAAACCTGCTCAATTCACCTAATCCTGCTTCTATGACTGTAACCCAATCACAGTGTAATGCAATCCTGAGAACAGCCTGGGAAGCATCAGCCACAGAACTGAGAATTTTAATAGCCGAACTTCTCCAGTTAATATGGAGCCAAACCTGATTTTGCCCCTACAACTCACTTGACAAAAAACATCTGAGGGAATTCCCTGTTTGTTTTGGCTGTAGACCAGAATGATTCCTTGATAGCTGGCTGCCTCCAGTCAAAGACACAAAAACGTTTGCCTATTTCTGCATAGATGCTGGAGCGCATTTATGCAGTTTTTAGTCACAGGCTGTTTGTCTGCCTTTACATGTACTTATTCACTTTGTTACTGTTACAGTGATAGAACAGCCACCTTTGAGTAACAGCCAGGATAAATGACAACAGCTTGGGCAGTGTGCATGGGACTGGAAATTTCCTCTGAGTGATGCCTCAGCAGTAGAACTGGAGGGAGTTCCTGGAAGAACATCCCACATGGAGTGACATAAGCCAGCTGGGAAGCTGCTCAGGGACTCTGGTGGTTCCCATTCCTTTTCCTTTACAGAGGCAGTGAAAAAAACAGATCTTCGAAATGTCTATATACTCAAAAGATGAAAGGCTAGTATCACAATGTCCAGTGAAAATGTATTTATCTGTTAAACCAGGTGAAGGAAGATCTCTCAAAAACGAGCTGCCTTCACAGACAGCCTTTAATTAGACAAATACACAGTTCACCTTCTCTGTTCTCCACCTAATCAACACAATCAGCAGATGTGTTTAAAAGTATTCATTAGACTAACTGGTCTGAGCAGGAGATTTGACAAAGCTCTGGAAAATATTATCGTGTTTTTGCAATTGACACTGCATTTTTGCACTATTTCTTCTAAATCCTTAAGCAGTGGCATTGGGGAGGGTTGCTTATCTTAGGGAATTTGAGGGTTTGTTTTAATTTTATACCACCTGCTCAAGACAGCATATGATGGATGATGCATCTCCACAGCACATACAGTGTTGTGTTTCACCATAGCTAAATACACCTTGTACCTTATTGTTCTACAAAAACAAGAAACACCTTTGTTGGCCCAAGAACTACCAAGATGGAAAATCACAGAGGTGTCCAGCTGAGGTGGCAGTTCCTACAGCAAACTCTAATCTGGACCTTTCTAAGACTGCATCACAGTAAGTGCTGAAGAGATCCACTTTTTCTGAGGTTTGCCTAATCCAGAAGATCTGGTGAAACGACTAGAGGTTCCCTCTGAGCATTGCACAGGTCCAGGATTCTGGACTATCTCAGTCTCAATAAAACTCTCACTAAAGACTGTAACAGTTGAATGTTCTAATCCGGAGAAAAATCTAGATCTATCCTTGCGTCAGTAAAACACAAAGCTGCTCCAATCATTAATAAAATCCAATGACTGACATGCCATTCAGGAGTCATGTAGCTACATGAGATGATCCAGTCAGGAATCCAGCTTTTACACTGCTCACCCTGTATAACTTACTGCAGACACAAAATAGCAACACGCTGTCATTGACATATAATGAGGAAAATAAAAATTCAAAGGTGCAGTATAGTAGAGTTAAACAGCATTAAATTCTGTAACTTGCTGACTGCTCAGACATTTCAGAGATAGAGCTCCATCAAAGATGGACATTAACCTTAATCAGAAGAACACTGGCATTTCCATTCTAGGCCCTTGATCACTTTGCTTAGACTTGTTTCCTGTGATACCTTAACATCAAGTCATTCTTAAGTGCTCGCATTCACAGGGTACTTAAGCATGGTCCTCACCAACCAAACAAGATTACACACCTACTTGAAGTTAGGCATGCACTTGTTGAGGCAGAGGCAAAATATACATGTACACGTATATACCTGGCCAAGGACATGTTTTTTGTTCATGGATTTGATTTATTCTGTAGTCCAAAGCACAGTACCAAAAAAAGAAAAAATTAAAATTAAAATAAATCCATGATGCCACATCTGTTCAAGAATTCCTCAGTAAAACAAAATTAATGGTTGTATCTTACATCATTTATTTCCTAATTGCAGTGACATGTATTTGGTCCCTCCAAGCTATGAAAACCAGAATTCTATCCTAAAAGGAAACAATAATGAAATATCTATAAAATGAAAGACTACAAATGAGTGAACACTAATGACTAGGCAGGATTTGAGCCAGAGGAGTGTTTTGTCTACTTGTTGATATACTTTTATACTGTTATACCAGGTAGCCTGGAAAATACCAAAGTCAAAGGACACCAACAACTAAGAAGATTGTATAAAACTAAACTTTTGGGGTTATACTCAAGCGATCTCTGGATACCACACCTAAAGAAAAGCTGAGACTTGATTAACTTGCACTTCTTTCCTAAAAGAAGCCAAAATGTGATACAAATAGATTTAGCTTATTATTTCTTTAATCTTTCTTATAGATCATCTCATCGTCGTATTTACTGACATATTGATCACCTAATTACCAGGTTGGGGAAATGGAGGTACGAATACCAAACCCAAATACCGGTTGTGGAAATATTAAACTTTTCCTCTTCAACTTGTCAGTACTTTCTTTCTTCCATAATTGTATAGATAGAGATAGCTACCTCTAAACAGTGAAGACAACCATTTACATTTTCAGAAGTAAACTAAAGCATGTTTTTCCAATGCTCTTTTCCAAGGTGAAATTCTGTTCTCGTAGGAAGGCAGAAATTATCATTTTCTAAAATAAAATACATCTTAGATCACAATCTATTAGTCTGATATTTTTAAGAAATTTCTTCCCTTCAATTTAACTTGACCACTACAATAAGCAGGCTGGATTCTGCGGGTTACTTTTGCATACCGGAGCAAGTTTTGTGTAATCATTGCACAGCACCATAATTCTTTGTAGGTCAAGCAAAACAATCAGGTATACGTTATCTGTCTCTCCCCTTCCTCAAAATAAAAATTAATGGTACCCTACAAAGTGCCTATAAGTTGTCCAGATCAACTTGGAGCACAACTTCTTAATGGCTAGGCTGTTTTGGCAACATGAATGAACAGGAGATGTCATTCACTGTTACACAGCTGTTGATTTGATATCAGGTCAACCCTTCCATGAGCACAGAAGCTGTACAGAAGTTCTGAGGAAGATGAGCTGCAGGGCTTCGCATATATCCCATTTCACAAAGATGGTGGCCTACAGGTCGGTCCCTTCCCACATCTGAAAGTAATAGTGTCAGGATGTTTACATGTTGACTGGAAATTGGGTTGAGGCATCATAGCCTCTCACAGCACGGTAAACCTGGTGGGCTGTTCTGTGGTGTTAAATGTGGGAACACTTAGAAGGCAGAGCCTGCATTAGCAAATAAAATCAATGGCAACAAGGGCTACCTAGTCCTGTTCTCCTGGAAGAGGCTTGATCCTCTTTTCCATAACATAAATAAGGAAACAAAAGGCCTTGCTTCATTGTCACACCCATCAAATGCCACGCCCTTTGAAGTTTTGTTTGGACTGAATACTGGGGACAACTCCCCCCATTATGACACAAACATTTAAACACCTGTAGAAATACTCAAACTTTGATTTCTGAACATCTTTGGAGCGCTAGCTCAGGGCTTTTAAAGCAGGAGACATGAACAACAGCCAAGCAACTCATTGAAACCATATCAGGTATGGTGCTGATTCAGAGGGAAGCATTAAACGTGCTGAATTACCCTGCTTTCCAGCAATGCTGGCTGCAGAAGTTCCCAGGGATTACTTGGCCTGGTTTCATTCAGCTCCTGAGATCAAAAGACATCACAACCCAAGTGGATCTGGGCTGCAGACCTTTTAAAGGAGACAAGTGGCAACACTATCTTCCACTTACCATCACCTGAAGAGACAACATGAAAACCACCACCCATCAGACAGCAGCTCCTCTTTGATGTCCTAATAGCAAGCAACCCACGGTGCAGAATCACACATATACACAACCACATCTGAAGTGCTCAATAGGGTAGTCATCCTCAGATGCAAATTCCTAACTCCTACAGCTGACCAGGCTCCAGACAGAAATGTGACAGAACGGTGTAATAGGTTGCAGCTTAAAGACTTCTCAGGTGCTTTCAAAAATCTCCATTAATATGTCATTTTTCACAAGCTTCATGTGTGTATACATGACTGGTTGAAGGTAAAAGTGAAAACGATGAAGAACTAATTCTGCCTGCCACAGCAAGGTAACTTTTACCTAGTAAAATAAGTCCTTTAATTTCTCCTCTAACACCTTTTAAGAGACCTAAAGCAGTTTTTCCTGTTACTTGAATTAGAGTAGCACTTATTCACCACTTTTCACCACTGACATGAGGAAGCACAGTTAGCTACGTGTAACCTTTAAGAACAGCTTTTAGTCCTGTTCATAACTCAAACCTGAAGCTGAATTTCTGACAGTTTGTGTTAACAATAATTTGATGACAACTCAACATGTGATATTCAATTACATAATATGAGAAAAAGCAATGCAGGTTATCTGTTGTTTCCTTGTCAGCCTACAAAAACACAGCATATGCGAAAATGCTGCACATGTAGGCAGAATCCAGTTTTAAAATCTCTGATCAGACATTTTTGATTAAAACTCCCTCATCATCCTATCCTTCTGCCTCTATTAATTTTGGTATCAATCATCTGTGGAAACGTTTTAATTTTAGAAAAGAATGGGGTTTTGAGGATCCTTTAAGTTTTGCATCTATTTACTCCAAAGACAATCACGTACTACTTTACATATTTTTCCTTTGACATTTTTGTTCCTTGTTTTTCTTTATGTGAGACTGAAAGAGATTTTGTACATTTTTGTGGGACAACAGCAGTGGGCAGCCAGCCAATTCCTAACACAATATCAGCAGTGAATTTATAGCTCGAAGAAAAGAAAACTCTGAAGAGACAGTGAGTTGTGGGAGGGTGGTTTTGTTTGGTTTTGTTGTTTAAACCTGCAAAGCTGTTTTTGACAAGATTGTCATCAGGCTCATAAAGGAAAAGTAGAATCATCTGCTCTGAAGGATCTCTAGCACCCAATTATCTGAACTCCTCGCCTATACTTCAGCTCCTGTCCCTGAGGTTGTTCCTGCTTTGGTACACACTGGCAGACCTAAGGAGTCTTCCCTGCACATTTAAACTGACCGTTTGTAGTCTGTACTATAAAACATAATTTTTACTTCACCCCTCATTTTCTTAACTTATTTCTCCATAGTTTCAGTTTGTACTGATGTAAGAAATAAAGTACAAGCCAAAAAATGTTTTGCCCAGTCTGAGACTTTGCTACAGTGCTGAAATTTAGCCTTTGTTCATAAAAATATAAGGTTTTTGAAGCAAACGTTGTCTTACGGGCACCAGGAGGACAATTATAGCTCTAAAAGTCGAGAAAGCACTGAGCATCAAATACTCAACAAATGCTGTGTTGACAGCAGGCACCCAGCATAGCTTCAGGACAGGCTTAAGAGCTGGATGGGACTTAAGGTTGTGTCAGCAATATGGAGGCATAACACTGTCAGAAACCTGTCAAAGCCGTGATCTAGAGATAAAAGCACGTCCCAAGATGAGGCAGCAGACTGCTGGCAAAGCCTTACAACTTGTTGCTCCAGAGCGAGGAGGATAGGTAGACAAGCAGATATGGCAGCGAGCACACCAAAGACGAGGTAATAATGATTGTTCACGCTATGGCTGAGACTGCTCTGGCCCTCGGTTCATTCCCACACATTACGGTATGAGAGCCAGAAGCAAGTCATTTTTCCTAAGCATAGCTCCTGATTGACCCTAGCAGCCAAGCATGTACATGAGCATGCAGGACACATTCCTTTGCCAAATGGTTGTGACACATCCAGAGCACGCTCTGCTCCTGTCAGTACCCCCCATTATGCTTTTCAACCTCTAGCCAGCAATGATTCAATGCTAAACACCAACTCCAGCAGAACAGCTTCTGTAGCACTTCCAGAAGCACATGCACATGCCTTTTTATAGACTAAGAATCTGAAGCAAGCAGTTCTTTTCTCGTTTGACCACTGAGGATCTGCGGCTTTTAGAGGACGTCCTTCAATTTTTACTCCTATCTGTGATAGGAGCATGATTTTGTGCCAGCTAAACATTTCACAGAGGATCCAGAATATCCATGAATCACTCTGCATATAACTACGGGTATGTTTCTAGAGTTTTAAGCTTTTCATATTTGCCAGTGTCTACGGTGTAAATCATACCTTCCTTGACGAGCTGAGATGCTTCTCAAAGATGCAAATTTCACTCTGTTCATTTCAGACTGGTATAGTTCACATAACTTATTAATGAAACATCGGAAGATCTCAGAATATAAAGGTGAGAAAGACTCTCTCACAGAATCCCACAATTCCAGGAAAAATCCAAAGGCAGGCTCCTACAGCAAACAGAAGCAACTCAGAACACTCTTCATGCAAAAGAGGGCAGCATATAACAGGCATTTTGTATTTAAATGAACCAGCAAATAGCATCTTGGGAACAGGGGAGGGAAGAAAAGAGAAACATTTGTTGGCAAATAGATCTAATGAAGGAAGTTTATTTTGAGACATTTTAGTTGAAACATGTTTGGGAAAAAATTAGAATAAGCCATTTGAAAAAGATGCAGCATTTTTTATTTGGTAGGAATCTACTTTATTCCACAGATTTTAAGACATGTTTAAGATTCCATAGATTTAGTATTACATCACTAATGGTTTGTAATGAAATTCCAGGCAGTAGAAAAAAAAAAAAAAAAGTAATGATAGTACTGCGTAAGATACGGATCTGGGGTCCTTTGTGCAGATTTACTGATAGGAATGTTGAATGTGGGTTAAAATAACATAGTTGTCTGGTTCACTTGTGCATGCTAAAATGTCATGTGACAGAGCACAAGTTATGCTATTACTTGAATCTCTTTTAAAAAGCTAATCTAATTCTGCACTTTGCTGGATTTTTCAAAAGGTTTGTCATTTGCTATGGCTCTATGATGCCATAGACTACTGTAAAAAGTAGTTTTCCTGTTCTTGTATCCCATCCATCTCCTTGACGAATATTTCAGTGGGTTTAGCAGCACACTTGATACTTGTGACTCTGAGATTAGTGCCCTTCAAAGCACAGCGTGACATAATGGGCCAAGCACTTGGCTGGCATCCACTCCAGTCTGGTGCTGTCACAGGAGTAATTTTTCTTTTTTGTGCTTCAATTTCTCAGACTGACAAAAGGGAAAACAATGCCAATCTCCTTTGTAAAGAACTTTGAGAGCAACACAGGAAAAGCAATGCCTGACAGCGTGATCTTAATGCCATTTTACAGTATAGAAGGAAAGTATCTTCTAAAGGTTTCTTGAAAGATAAACAATAAGAAAGCTATTTGACATCTTGTGGCCTCATAGGATTGAAAGTTCTTGAGAGTAACCATCTATTCTCTGCAGGTAGATAACCTGTCTGGGAAATACGACCTACCAGAGTCTGAAGTGAGATAAACTGGCATCAGTGTATAGGAAATTTTCTAAACCACAAGACATTCACTGTAACAACACTTGCTTTGGGACTAAAAGAGAGTTTGATATAATATCTCAAATAAATTGTTGCTTTGTCAGTTCCCCAACAAATAATTCTGATTAGAGTTGTTTGGTTTCACTTTTTTATGCCAAGAGCGGATAAAGGAAGGAAAACATTGCTGAAATACAGAGGAAAAAAAAATCTATGGAACAATGTATTCAATGAACAACCTTTGCATTAAAGCACAGGAGTGGACTATGTTGTCAGATCTGTGACAAGTCATGAATAATCCCACTCTGAGATATGAGGACCAGCATAAAAAAGAGAAGCAAATGAGCTCATGGAAGTCTCCTCCTTTAAATACAACATTGCTGGTGGGTCACCCAGTGATTCTTGTTGCAAGTATCAGACAGACTTGACCTCATCACAGTTTCTTCCATTAGATTTCAGACAGTGCTAACGAGATTTACACCAGATAAGGTGCTTCCACCCAATGGAAATACTCTTCATCACTGGTTCAAGAGGAAGCACACAGCCCGCCTTGTTGCAATGGGTTAGATTCTGCAGCCCAAGATCCCGCACAATTCAATTCCTGTCTCTCATGAATGTCAGATAAGCATAGCACACAGCTCTTCATTGTTTGGCTTATTATATACACATAAAAGAGGAAATAGCACAAGCACAGAAACAGATTTCTGATACAGAAAAAGTGTATTTACATGAGGACAACAGAAAGGGGAACAGAGCAGACCCCATCTTTAGCTCTTCAAAGGACACGCTTTTTGATTTTGGTTAAAAACTGCTATGTAAGAGAGGATATATAAATTCTCTGCTAAGCTTTATAATTAGTGCCTTGCTGTTTCGTGCAGTTGAACAAAACCTGAATATGTTTAGATGTTTTTTTTCAAAAGCTTTTAGTCATTTTTGCTAAAAAATAAAATAGTTTTTAAAAATTACTGACTTAAGCTGCTGCAACACCATTTGATTTCCAGGCTAATGACAGCCAGGTCTAAAATATCCTAATCAGACATCCAAGTATCAAGACATTTCAAAAATAACGTGGAAAAAACCCCTGCCCTTTGTTTTGGCCTCTTCTCTCCAACAGAAAGAGTG
>NW_010393464.1:0-6690 GCF_000710305.1 Buceros rhinoceros silvestris | reverse complement strand
AAATAGTGTCCACTTGCCAAATTAAGTAAGAAGAATTATGAAAGAGCAAACAGACCTTTAATCTTTCACAAGAGCCAGACTATTGTTTTACATCCCATTACTGTCTGTGACAGTATAAAATGTGAATTTAACAAGACTGTTTGGGAGCTTTAAATTGTGCATGCACACACATTCTGGTGGGGTCAAGATTTTGATGAGGTTTTTGTTCAACTGGTACATTTTACTTTAGAAGAATGGTGACTAAACCATTGCAATTTCTGTGTGGAGTTCTCAAATCTGCCAAGGACAAGTCAAAATAAGTATGTCCGAGGCATTTCTGTGTTAGAATTATTGTCCACTGCACCAATTGACACTGCATTCAATTGGAATCAATCTGAAGCTTCAGGCATACTAGGATGTGAAAGGAAAATGTTCTGTATTTATACACTAAATATTTATATGGGATTTATAGACACCTAGCAGCCTACGGTACTAGACATCCAGAAAGCTGGTGTACTATAGGCAGAGATTGTTGGTAAAAAGCAACCAACAGCCAAAAAACCAGTGAGACTGGCAAACCTGAGTATAGACTACAACTGGAGAGAGAAAAGTTTTGTCATCAGTTTCAATGGGACCAAAAACTCGGCATCTATTTCTTACTTGCTACCTTTCACTTTTCTTAGAAGTCACTAGAATAGTCTCATTTCTTGATTTTCTAGGAACCACGAACACTTATTCTGACCGTATTTTTGAAGTTTGTTTTTTTTTTTAGTTGGAGACCAAAAGCTTGGTCTCTGATAAAATCTATTTTTAAATATAAATTCTGTGATGTTTCACAGGCAAACTATTTCACAATCTGATCCAAAACTCACTGCAGACCTTCCATCAGGCCTTTCATCCTTTGACTACTGAGAACAAGTGCTGCCAAATTACACCACTCCGTCTTTGTTTCTGTAAAGCAGCCAGGACTGTCCATGCTATGGAACAGAGCTAAAGGACTTCCCTGCTCTGTGGAGCCTCAGACTCCAATGCTATTAACCAGACTACAGCTCCTTGGAGGGATTCTTTACTTTGAAAGTTATGAAAATAAATGTAAAATATATGCTTACACATTATGATAGTGAGCTTTTGTTCCATTTTAGACTACAAGATTAAAAAAAATTATGCCATGAACAATAAAATGGAATTTACAAACCCCTAAACAATAAAGGTTTATATGCCATGGAGCTGTTTCTGGTCAACTTTCCTCATAAAAATTTTAAAATGCTTCAGAAATGCACAACGTCAGCATTTCCATTATTTGTCAATTCCTCTCTACCCTTTCTGTGTGCAGCAGTTTCTTGTATGAGGGTTGTTTTACATCTGACAGAAAAAAATCCCCAAAAGATTGTCACATCACTAGCCTACCAGTCCTGAACCAGATTTCTTCTTTTCCCTTCCCCCTTTTCATGTGTAAATTAAGAAAAAATGCTCAGACTCACTGTACCTCAGTCTTTTCTCTGTAATAAGAATGATATTTTCAATGAGGTTTGGCACAAAATTCACTTATGTAAAGATCTTTGAGACCTTTCAGATGAAAAGTGCTTTTATATGTAATTTATTATTAATGACATTTCGTCAGATGTAAAAGGACTCCATATTTGAACGCCAGAAGATTATTCTTACCTATTACAAGGACCATTTTTAAACTGGTTTTTTTAACCTTCTGCAAACTAACAGTCTGCCTGAAAGGGCGTGGTCAGCTTTAACTTCTGATACCCAGATTTCTGGGGTCATTTACCAAGCTTCCACAAAACACTTCAATATGCTGCACACCTATTATAGCACCTGCTTTCCCCAAATGACCAATACTTTGTATCAAAACTAAACTGCCTTACCTCAAAACCAGCAGAACTTCTGTTTATGTATAAATGCTAACAGTTGATTCAGAGGAGGAAAAAACAATTTCAATAGATAATTAAGCCTCATTTTACTCCACACTGACTGTCTGCTCCAAAGAAACCCACTTTCTCTACTTGAAAGCTGAGCTATTCTTCAAATTTTCCATACTCAAGGCACAATGACAGTTTTTTCTTAATTTCTCTGCTTTTAAGATGATACAAACTGACTGCTGGCTTTCACACTGACTCTCAACAAGTGAGAACTGCAATTCTAGATCATGAACTCCTCTGCATTGTAGAAAATGTATCTTTTCAGAAATAAGCTGTTGCTCAACAGAGTTCACTTTGTACAGCAAGAAATTCCCAGCAGGAAAGGTAACATCTTCAGACTCCAGGGCTGTGGAAGAATTATAATTGTGGCTCCATCTCCCTATATTGTAATGAATACGAGACAATGAAGCTCCCCTCTTGGCAGGAGGTACATGATTGCCCCATGGCTGAAGGAGGATGCTCCACTGCTGACCCACTCTACGTGCATGCAAAACAGAGCCTCACTGAGCATGACAGAAAGAATGTGAGTGATTCACAGCAGCAGCAATCAATATAAAAGAGCCAGGGGCTGAGCCAGAGGCTATGCAGCAACTCTCATCCTCCTGACCCTGCAGCCATTGGAGATGAAGAATGCCACAAAGCCAGATTTCATCTGTTTCTTGACACTGGTGTGGAAGAGCTTAAGAAGAAGTGAACTTCAAAAGACCTCTACACTTGGTTCTCCCTGTTGGCCAGTCCTGTTCCTCTGGGGCCATGCTTTCTGCTGAACACCATGAGGTACATAGGCGTTTCCATCAAGTACGGAGATACCGAAACGACAAGAAAGAGCAACCCATCTTCTGCGTCAATCACATCCAAAATGACACTATCATTATGGCTGTCAGCCATACATTTCAAAAATTTGAATCCCAGTCATTTGCCAGAGGATACATAGGAAAACTTGAAGGGAATGGTAGGTTTGCCAAATCGTAAGCAGTACTTTACTCGTTAGGTAGCACTTTCTCTAGGATCTCTTTGTTGTTGCATTTGGGGGGAAGCAAAACATTTATGCAGCTTTAGCAGTACAATTCTGTTTCTGTCGCCTTAGAGATGTTAATGTCACACATAAATCTGTATGTTTTACTAATGGCATCATATATCTTTCCAGGCATTTCTAATTTGCTCCTTGTTGAGCTATCTAGGTACTTTATCATGTAGGGTTACTCTGTGTCAGGTATTAGTATTAATACACTGCGCCTTGTCTTTCGCAGGGAAGTACATGTTCTTATCTAAATTGCTGAGACTAATAACTTGAAATATCGTCGCTGCAAACATACTTGAATGCTTTATATTCAGATAACTAGAGCTCTATTTTTTTTCTTCCCTCCCAGAGAGTGAATATAAATTAAGTCTCCACAGGAATTAACCCAAGAATAAACTGCATTCCTAATTCGGAGGCAGGAAAGAAGGCTGTACTGTAACAAGGAAACTCGTGTCTCATCTGACTGGGACACCATGCCACACTGGACAGGACTCACAAGGATAGTACAGTCCTTTTGCTCCCCAGCAAACCCATGCCTGCAGAAAAATGCAATAGAAAACAGCATTTCTTTACCCCAGAAGTTTCTTCATTAAGGGTAAAGACAAAGTATTACACATAGTCCCCATTGCTTAATCCATTCATTTGAGCATGCTTTTTAAAATTTGGATACGTGACAGTTAACATTGTTTTCAAGTGATAACTGGCCTAAGGATGGCCCTTTGCTTATAACTACTTTGCTCCAGATAAGCATTTGTCCGGTTAATCAGTCACAAAGCTAAAACAGAGAGGGACACAGCTCAAAAGCCTTACAACCCCACATATTTAATTTAGCCGAAAAGTAATTTCTGGGCAGAAAGAGAAAATTTAATTAACTCTTTTCTATAAAAATGTATGGCAAGATGTGTAGCAAGATCTTATGCATTCCTTTGAAGTTTGTCATACATTCCTGAATACCTTTGACAGGCTAAGAAGTTATGTGTCTGCTTCTGATTAGATAATTGAAATAAATCTACACCAAATAAATTCAGATCTCTTAAAATAAACTGCAGAGGTACATGAACTTTATAAAACGCATGTAGTACTTCAACTAAAAGGCATTTGTGCAAAAATCAGCTATCATGAAGGAATTTGTTTTTCTATTTTTTTCCATGCATGTGGACTGTAGTTAGTGTCCAAATTTTAATCCAGGCTAAATGCCTGTCAGCATCAGCTACAGTTCTTATGTGAACTGAAAACCACAGAGAGGGAAGTCAACATTTCTCCGCTTGCTCTTTTCTCCATTTCACCCCTTAGAGTTAAATGCTCATTTAAAAATGGGAGATACCACATCATCAGTCACTTACTCCAAGTCCAGCAAATAGTTGCCCACTAAGTCAACTTGAGACAACACTGTCAAACCTGACAATATATAGGGAAGAACACTGCCTCACGTGATCAGTCTTTATTCACTCATCATGGCTTGGCTTCATGAACGAAGATCTGGGAAGGGCTTTTCCCACGCTCGCTGCAAGCGATGAGTGCACCCTTCGGGCCTGCGCGGTGGGTTTTTTAGGTGAGGCGCAGCGTGTGTGGAACTGGCTCCACCCTTTACACATCAGGTTCATCTGCCAGGACCTAGCGAGCTTGGACGGTGACAGCGAAGTCCTCGGGTCATAGGTTTGGTTAGAGTTCCTTCTCTTAGATGGAGCCTTACAAGGCTAAACGAGCTCCATCTGCCCGGGTTTGGAGTCAGAGTTGTCCTTCTCCTAGGATGGCTGCCCCAAGGCTAGTGAGCCCATCCTGCCCGTGGACACACTGTGTCTGACCCTTCAGTTGAGACCTGTCTGGCTTGGGAGACCCCACCGGAGGCACATGCCACCACCAGCACAGCTCTCAACCTCACAAGGGCACGCAAGCTCCTTCCCCACGGCAAGGCAGTGCCCGTGAAAGAGTCGTTGCTCTACCTCCAGACATCACAGACCCGGGCACGGGGCAGCTGAGGCCTGCCAGGAACGGGAGTCCTGGAGGTCCTTTATTCACTGCATCTAACCCAACAAACCACCAAATGGTCCACATTGCAGTACTGTTTCTGCCAGACTACAAAGCTTGGAAAGGTGTATCTGTAATATGTACTATAAAGCAATGTAAAGCATAGACCCAGACTTATTACATAAACTGGAAGATGTCAACAAAATTGTATGTATTGCTTGGAAATATATGAAGAGAATGAGGAAAATTTGACAGACAACCCCTGAATAATGTAATTGGTTAAAGCTACGCAGCTACCTAAGACTCAAAAAGCGCACACAGACATCAAAGCTTTCGGCAAAATGCTGAGCAACCACTTAAAACTGGGCAGTGCTGATTAGATGGATCTTATCACACTGTTGCCACTCAGGTAGTCCTGACAATCCTTGTGCAATGGCCTACTGAAAGCACACAGAGGAGGACGTGCAATGAACCTCAGATGAATCATCTTGATAAAAGTCCTCGTAAACAGAGTTTACAGTAAGACGGCCAAACAGAAACCTGATCACGTTGCAAGTTTCAGAGTGACAGGTCTTGCAAAGATGTTAAGACAATGTCATACTTGAGGCAGACAGAAACTTCTCTGGAAGCATGTTATCCAGCTAACAGTCACAGGGGGCTAATATTCCCCTTGTTCTTGGTTCCTGGGACATTAGCACTGTCAGATCCAACAGCAGGCAAAACAAACCAGGCAAGTTTAAGAAGAGGAATGACACAGAACAAGGGTTCTGTTGAAATCACTCCCAGCCCTCTGCCTCCATTACTTAACTTAAGAACGGACTCAGTCCAAAGAACGACTGATGTTAACAAGATATGTGCAAACTTATAGAACATCCCTGGTCACTAGCCTTGCATGAAGGACATAGAACTGTTGAATTGCCTGACATTTTTAGGGAGACATCAAGAAAGGGTAATGAAAGGTATAACAGAGAAGCCTATACAAGCACTTATTTAAAAATATATCTTTGTGTCAGAACAGAACAATTTAAAAATATCTCACAGAGTCCCATCAAAAGTCAAGCCTCATTTTAGCCTGTACATCTTTTAATGCTTATTGAGGAAATAAAAAGATGGAAGCCCTAAAATTCTGTAAAGAAAGTGTTATCAACAAATTTTTTCTGAGCTTACAGAAACCCTGGAACAACAGAGAGACTTGTCACAGAAGATAGTAGGTCTTAATGCTGCCTACGTACACCAAGTATGCAATAACAGATGACACTGAACACAAGGACCAGCTCTGTTGTACTAAGGACATATAAGGACAAAATTGACAGTATCCAACTTCTCTCACGGAAAGCCTATCTGTTGCAACTTCTTGCACATGGCAAGTTATCACCAAGTGCGAAACAAAGGCTGATCTTGCAATGCAAGCCCAATGTGCCACGATCAAGTTACAACCAGATCATAGATACCAAAAGAAATTCTGACACGTAAGTAATGACTCACTCTACTGGGCCATGGCTGTCCCGGGCTTACAAAACCTGATTGCCTCCACTCCTGCCAAAGCAGGCAGATATAAGGCACAGGCAATCACCTGGAGATTACAAAAACTACAAGACACAAACCTATAATATGAAAAAACTGATGAGTAAGAAGACAGTGTATATAGTCACAGAAATTTTTTTTAGTAGAAAGCAGGGAATTTTTATTTGTATATAAACATACATCTAACCTCATAGGTGTCTTGCACTATTTTTCTCCAGAACTGGAAAGTGTTATTACTTGCTTTTGGTCCATTACAATGGGGGGGGG
>NW_010393463.1:0-9057 GCF_000710305.1 Buceros rhinoceros silvestris | reverse complement strand
AGCATCCTGGCTTGTGTCAGCAACAGTGTGATACAAGCAGGAGCAGGGCAGTGATTGTCCCCCTGTGCTCGACACTGGTGAGGCCACACCTTGAGCACTGTGTCCAGTTTTGGGCCCCTCGCTTCAAGGACGTTTTGGTGCTGGAGCGGGTTCCGAGAAGGGCAACGAAACTAGTGAAGGGTTTAGAGAACTTGGCTTATGAAGAGCGGCTGAGGGAACTGGGAATGCTTAGTCTGGAGAAGAGGAGGCTGAGGGGAGACATTATCGCTCTCTACAACTCCCTGAAAGGAGGTTGTAGGTGTCGCTCTCTTCTCCCATGTTATGAGTGACAGGATGAGAGGGAATGGCCTTAAGTTGTGTCAGGGGAAATTTAGGTTAGATATCAGGGAAAATTTCTTTATAGAGAGGGTCATTAAGCATTGGAACAGGCGACCCAGGGAGGTGGTGGAGTCCCCATCTCTGAAGTCGTGTGGCTGTGTTGCTGAGGGACATGGTTTTGGGACCCTGGCAGTGCAGGGTAGACGGTTGGGCTCAATGATCTTAATGGTCTCTTCCAACCAGATGATTCTGTGATTCTACGATTGAATGAAATCTAAGAGATTTGTTCTCGTTGACAGAAAAACAAAGACAAAAATTAAAACTATTTTTCCTAGTAAGTGGAACAACCATTTATATTTTCTTATCATAATTTTAAAGAATTTTCACGTAAAGACCCCCAGAAAAATTTTTAATGGATTTCCTCAACTGCAAATTTTACTAAATAACACATATACCAGAGTGTCCTGGGTTCATCCAGGACAGATGGACCAAACCAGCCAAAGGGACATTCAATACTATACCGACACCATACCCAGTACATTAAGGGAGGCCTAGCTGGGAGAGGAGGCAGGGTTTTTCAAACAGTGGCACAGCAGCTTGGCCCTGAGGCTCAGCGTGGCAGCGATAGGCAGTATGTTGCACATCACTTGCTTTATTACTGTTTTCTCTCTCTGCGTTGTTCAAGTAAACTCTCTTTATCTTAACCCATATGGCTTCACTTTTACCTTTTTCTTTCTTCCCCAGCTCAGAGGGAGAGAGGAAGGGAGAGGAGAATGCGAGAGAGCAGCTGCTGCTGTTTAGTTGCCAGATGGGTTTAAAGCTTGACACCAGCGTATAAATTAAAAGGGACAAATCTGCATTTGAGAGTTAAGCATTTTTTTCCTCCCCCTCCTCCCTTATTTCTCCTGCTAAATGTCCTTCTCACAAACGTGTTATTGTTGTATAAAAATTTTTCTAAAGAAGTCTTAGGAAAAAGTATTGCATTCTCCAGCAGAATTCCAAAAAATAACAAATCTCTGGCAACAGGAACAGTGTTCACTGTACTGTGAAAATGGTATTATGAATCTTAAAAATCTTAATTTCTCTTAACAGGTGTGACGCCTGAAATTCACACTTGAAAATCTTCCAAGATTGCAACTTAACAGAACAGCATCCACAAAATAGATTTGATTGATTGCCAGATGTTTCTTGGTGTTTTACAACATTAGAATACCAAATGGCACAGCAGATCAGGGAGACATAAATATAATGTGCACTACTTTTTTTATAAATAAACATATATGTCTTTTAGCAATGCCACAAATATTAAGCTGAAAAAAACCACCTAACAGGATGGAATGCTATGGAATACAGACAATGCCTATAAACCCGGTGTAAAGAAATACTAGAAAAGAAGATACTAGTGAGTGTGAACAGCCTCCACCATCACACTCACCACATTCATTAAAATTAAGAGAATTCTAAGATGCAACATCTTATTTTTCTTTTTGTGAAGGGAAAAATCGTTATATCAGAACAACGGAGGAAAAATAATTAAAACCCCTAAGAATAAATTAATTGCTGATAATTATTATCAATAAGTATTAATAAGGATTATTGATAATCATAATCTGTTAACCAAACGCTTCTACTGGAATGTTTCACCTCCAAAGTTTCCATTCACCACCACTATCTTAACTTATTCTTTGGTTTTTTTAAAAGAAAAAATTAGTAAGATTAATCAGGATTAATCTATTTTCCCAATATTTGCCTTTTCCAAAGAAAAAATATCAAAAGCTACAGTGAAAGGATCAATAGGCTAAATCTTCTTCAGTAACAATAGCTGAATGATAAAGATTTGTGGAGATCTATTATTATAGCAGTTGCATCTCTGCATCCTATTGGTATAAAACCAAGTATGGCAGTTACTCGTAAATTAACCAAGGTGACCCCTGTCTCAAGGAGAATGAAGATTCACATTGGTAGAGAAATAAAGCAACACATGAAAGCAGAGGCTAATGTTTTACCATATTACAACGCTTCAACCAAGTAAAAAACAATCACTTTAGTTCAATGACTCCTAAGTGATACATCCTGATTCCAGCTGCAGAAGATGATCACACTTTTAGCAGAAATTTAGCTGCAATTTTGTAAATATCTTCAGTATTCCAAGTAAAGCAAGACAACTACCTGTATACCTATTATAACCTCACTGTTAAATTGTGAAGATTTTTCCTAAACTCAAATACGTTATTTCAAATGAAAAGCTATCAACATCAACTCAGTTTAAGACTGTAAGAAATATCCCAGGACTAACTGAATAATAGAATTAAGATTTACAAAACACTACGTTTCTAACCAGGAATGCAATAAATGGAGAAATCTTTATTCTAATTTTACCTGTTCCAAATAATGTAATGACAGGTTGATATATTTGGCTTCGGTCAGTAAGTGTTCTCCAACTCCAGTCTTTGCAACACGCTCTGATCCAGCAAGGTCTACCAAGTGTAACTTGGAGCATTGGATAGTTGCAGATCCAGGTTCCTTGCTGGAGATGTGAATAGTGAAAATGCAGTGAGATCGGGTTGAGGCTTCATTCATTGGTGTCTATAATGAAAAGAAAGGAAGAGTCCTCAATGTTCATTTAATAAATAAATTTAGCTTTTTATAGCTCAACGACTTGGCAATTGACATAATCTATCCAGTTTTTTCCAAATACTCGAATAACTTTGATGTGGACAAATTGTACCGTAAGCAACTGAGCAACTATCCTTGTTCCAAGATACTCTAACAGTGAGTAACCAGCAAAGCAGATGGGTTGACTATGCTGAGGAATACTGAGGCATGCTAGAAAAGGGTACCGTGATTGGAGGGAAAGTTACTAATTCCTGATCAACCAGAGGTTATCAATTTCCCCACTGGTAAACCTTTTTTTTTTTTTTTTTGCTAGACAGCTACCAGTGTAACTAAGACTAGGACTTTCTACAACACTTCAGACATTCACATTTTCATTACGTTTATGGAAAAAACTAACTTGGCAAAATCAGCATCAGAATTTTATGCGGCATGACAGAGTTTTCATAAAAGGTTTGGCTTTAAATATATTTATTTGGAATAGCTATGCCATACTTCCTTCACTAGACACATGGAAGTTCTTGGTCAGTTTTTAGAGATGTTCAGCTTTAGTATGAGTTTAGTGGTGGAAATATCTGAAATGCATAACAGAAAACTTTAAACAGCTCTCAGATATGGAATTTTAGATTTCAAATGACCACACGCACACCACACGTGCACCTTTCTTTTCTTAAACAACATACGAAGAAATCTTTAAACATCCAAAACCTCTTTCTTCTAGTTATATCACACTGTGTTGAAAACTTAAAAGAATTCCTTATAATCCTCATTTTATAAATAGCTAAAGCTTTAGAATATATATGAGGATTACAGGTTTACCATAGAAATATCATTTTTGTTTAGCAACTATAACAAGTATGACTACATTGTTATCAGGACATAAATTCTTGACTTGCCGAAAAATAGGGTAGTTAAACAAATAAATGTTATTGAATTAGTAAGGATATCTATACTTATTCATAGCCATTTAAAAAGATGATTAAAAAATTCTAGTTAAATTGTATACATTAATCTCTTGTCTATACTCCTCTGTTATTCTAGAGTAATTATTTAGCTAGGTATACTCTGTGATTCAGACAAGATTTATCAACATACTGCTTTTTTTTTTTCCACAGTGTGCTTTGGTATGAAACATTCCAGATGTTAAAATAGCCTGCCAATTGCAGGTGGTGAAGGTGATGAAGGTCTTGTTCATCCAGAGAGGACAGCTCTTAACGTGAAGACTGTGAGCTGAATATTCCTTTACCAGGAAGAATATGAACATCTATACCTCTTGGTTGAATTGTCTCCCCTTCAATTTCCCAGTATTATTTTCCAACCTTAATAGGGCCAGCACAACTGAACTGGGAACTGATCCAGCTCAAAATAAAATGAGAAAAAAAAAAAGGAAAAAAAAGACAAAAAAGTCACAGTGCAGCTGTAGAGAGCAGTTCTGCTAGAATAATTGAAAATGGCAGCATACAGCACGTGAACAAGTATGTAGTATGCAGGAATAACGTACAACTGTAGTTGCTAGTGAAAATTCTGTAATGAAATTACAGGCTAGCATTGTTTTATTTTGGGCTGCGTTACCTAAAGCTCACAGGCATAGGAAAAACACTTTTGATCATTAGCTTACACAGATGAGGAATTTTGAATAATAAAGGCAAGCAAGTGGCTCTGCTCAACTGCCTGGTTTCTAAGGATCATTTCATAAATACTGTGAAATGCGCATCAGAGTGCAGTCACATGCTATGTTGTCTTCAGAGGTGAAGCTGAACAAATGAAGGGCCAGTGAGTTGTAGCATGAGAATGAAAATAAACAGGCTTAGGGAAAGGTGTCAAGCAAGAAAACACTCCCAAACACATTTAATTGCAGTTATACTAAGGAGTTACATGCCGTTAAACCATACTTTAGTCAGGAATTCTGATTCCATGAATAACCAGAGCCAGCTTCACTTATTTTACTAGGAGAGCTATAATTTTTCTACTTGCAGTTCTGTGAAGCAGGACTGGATATTTTATTCTTCCAGCACAGTGGAATTAATATTTCAGGACATTCTCCTCAATGAATTGATATTTTGCACTACAGTCATGGCATGGGTCACACCGGTGCACAAGTCTAAGCCAGATTGAATATCAACACAGGTTTAGCTAGAGATGCACAAAGTTAAAGGTTGCTGTGAAAGAAGCAGAAGAAATCATCGTACTTCAGAATAAGCATCCTTTAAGCAAACATAATTTTTACTATGCAGCAAAACCTCATGTATTTAAAAATGTGCTTTTAGTCACACCTGTTTAACCCCAACAGAGGAAAAAAAAATTGAAGTATAAAAGAAAATAATTTCAGAACTCTGAGTTCCAAAACTTGAGGGCAATATTTGTTCTATTAGGTCTTTATTGTCTATAGCAAGAGAGTAGCCACAACTTGATTTTGCACATTCCCAGCAGATTCTGCTGGACTGGTCATTAGAAATTCCTTTGCTTTTCTCTCCACGACTTTTTCTTTCATGTAAAATGAGTAAAGCTGACTTGGAAGTCATTGGATAGAATCCCAAACTGCTATTTTTATTAAGTCCATCTTCAGAGTAGAATCATGCTTTAATCAATACACCAATACTCCTTTGAACAATGTATTCTATCTCCACTTTGCAGCTCTCATATACAGAAAGCTGTATTAGAACTTTTGCAGGAAGACTAAAGCAATAAAAATGTAAATTGTTACAAGGGATGTGATCGTATAATGTTAATTGCAGTCATAATCCCCCACGCTTTGCTACATTTATCACACAAGTAGAGACAAAGCACACACCAAAAGAAATGACAACTTATCAGCAACTTCAGCCTCCAAAATAAGCTTCTTTTTGTGTTCGTTTGTTTTGCTACCTTACATGTGCAACTTCTGAGTATCACCATTCAGCTCTTGAGAAAGTTTGAAAACTGAAAAAAACCAAACAATATTTTCTGGATAATGTCTCAGAACCTACTAGAAGGTTCCTTTAATTGCTTTCAGAGTTCATTTTGGCTTTGTTAGTAGCATTCAAATCATACGTATTTGTGATGAAGGAAGAAAGAGGGGGGAGCCCTGGCTCTCAGCAGATGGTTGCTATTCTGAAAGTTATATATAGAAAAACTAATGAGCTGCAGTTACTTGCAAAGAAATAATTTTTCCAGGAATTCTATGACACCATAAACCACATAGGCAAACTTCAGATGCTTTCTGATATCACATGAATGCTACAAAGGAATTAATGCCAGATCATCTGTTGCTGCCTATTTGGCACAGTAAAAGAGAAATTCAGTAACATTTCTTTCAACATCATGATCTGGTAACACATCAGAAAATACGCACGAGAGAGGTTTAAAGCCATAAAATCCAACCTTCCTTTTCTCCAGGACCAGGATATACCAGTGTTTTCTGAAATTAATTAAACTGTATAGAAACTTCATGGATCAAACCATTATACCTATCCATACAACATTTGTGAGAAGGTGGTTTCTGCTCTAAATGAGAACCTGCAGCAGAGCCACACTGAAAGAAGCACCCGAGTTAGATGTTTCTGTCAAGGAATACAAGGTCATGGAATGTTCAAAAAACTTGCTGGAGTCTATGTTATCCATCTTAATCTAATCGTTAACTATCTTAAATCAACAGAACACTGCAGGAGTTCCTTCCTATACAAGAATTTATGCATTTCCCAAATCCTTTATTTGTTACAGTTGTTATTATAAATGTTGTTTTCACTAAGAAGAATAGCAGAAATACGATGCTACTGGTCTAAATAGAGTTCTTAGTAATTGAGGGTCTAAGAAGCAGAAAGTTTCTTAAATAAGGGAGAAACATAGGAAAAGCTCTTTGAAAATCACCATTAGACTAACAGAAGTTGCTACCAGCTGGAAGACTAACATGGTGATTACAGCTGCCAAATACACTCAAGACAGAAAATACAGAAGAGTTCCGGACAGCTGAGACAAGGTTTCACAGGTGATAAATGCAGTCGTTCAGCCCATATTGCAAACCATCTCCATTGGCAGTTTAAACAGTTCCAGTGGAACCTTCTCTTCTTTGAATCAAAATACTCAAACATCAGAAGAACCTGATTTTCCTGTATGACTGAATTAGTGACTAGCCAAGGCTGACACTGACTCCTCCCCCCCTCCTTTTCTTTTTTCAGAGAATGCCTCTGAAAAAGTACAAAATTTTGTTTTAAGGAGTGTTTCTTTTTCCTCTTAAGTTTTTTCTCTTTTGAACTTTTTGAAGAAGGGCAGGGGGGAAAAGAAAAGCACTGACAGCATCCAAGGCTGATATCAAATTGATTTTCTCCAATCCCAGGCTGCAATCAGATACTTATAGGAAGAAGTTCTGACAGCTTCAGTCATATCACAGTTCAGATGGTAAGCAAAGAGCCACCGTGTCCTATGACAATTATAATAAAGCAATATAACACAGTTTGTTTCACTGGTTGAAACTCATCCTTAGAATATTCTGGTTTTTTCACATTGTCAGTTTATAGCACAGAACACTGTAGGACTCTGCAAGGCTGAAGAAGCAAAGATTCTTTGTTGAAAAACAGTGGATATATCTGTCTAATTAATACAACCCCCCCCCAGTTCCAACAGAAGTTGAATGATAGGAGGTTTCTGCATTTATATCTGGTAGATGAGTGAGAGCTTAATGTATCTTTAGTTTCCCTTCTGATTAATACAGAACAAATGAAGGGGCTTTTTGGGTGTACTGAGATGCGTTTCAACCAGTTGAAATAGCGTATTTATTGGTATGCAAACATAAGGATCAGAATAGCTGCAGTCTGCTACTTCCCTGATTCTAAAAGCAATACTTTACCTTTCCATAGTTACTAGAAGGACAGTTTCACAGCAGACCATGGCAACTAAGGTAACTTTTAAAGTAATTAATATTCCTCGGTGAGGGTATTATTAAAATTTACATTATATAGCACCTTTTATACTTACAAATCTCAAGGCACTTTAAGGACTACTCAAAGTAGCACATATCACCAGTGATTGTTTTAATACACATGGAAATGAAAACACTTGTGCTGAAATGCTGATGACATTTGCTGTGAATGATACTACAGAACAAGTTCTTCAGAGTGGAAATAAATTAACAATCAACACCTATGAGGAAACTACAAAAGCAAAAGTTGTATGCCATTCTGGAATGCAGCTGTAAGATAGATAACACGTCTTCTTGGCAAAAGCGTCATTTAATCTCACATGTTCACACATTCAAATCCTATTTTTCATATTTAATCCATGAAAAATACACATTCAGACACTATCAGTGGCTTTCTAAATATATTCAATAGAATACTAATGGACAATAAAGGGAATGAGTCAAATTCAGAGGTCACAAGTCAGATTACACAGCTATCTTTAAATGTTCAGAAGTTTCATTCTTTCTTGAAATAAAGATATTTAAACACTACCACAAGCTTACCGCTTGCCCTATGTGTACTTCAAACATTTTAAATGACAGAACAAATACAGTGTAGTATGTTCTGTCTTCCAAATTTAAACAGTGGAGTATTATAAGTATAAAGCCATGCACCAAAACATTTCTTTCCAATTTTCGTTAGAGGGAAAACAAATGATAACTGTACATGCAACGGCACTGTTCAGACCTACCAATCTCACATAAAGATTAACAGTTTTGAAAGTGATGCATGCCCTTGGGAGGCTACTGGGCCTACTCTACTCTGGTATTTTAAGAGAAATACTAAAAAAGTACTCAAAATTCTCTAAATCACAGAGGTTCAGGCATATTATTTCAAAGGACAGTGATATTCCCATCACAAGAATTTTGAAAAGACCACTTCAGCTGAAGACATATTAATAATATATCTACCAAAACAAAATGCTTTGTGAACACCATCTAAATGGTTGTGATGGGTTGGCAAAGATCTCCTTTCCAGGAGAACTTTGCTTTAAACTAACCAGTAGTATTTGTATTCCCTGCCATGTAACGTTAGCAGCATCCCCATTGGTTAAAAGTTTTTGCGCCACTGTCGCTTTAAAAGCACAGCCAAGCCGTGCCAGCTCCAGTCTTTACAAGCACCCTTTCTACGCCGGAGCACATCGGAGTCCTCCTTCACCACCGTGCCAGCCGCGCGTCTGAGCCCCGGAGCC
>NW_010393462.1:8955-10945 GCF_000710305.1 Buceros rhinoceros silvestris | reverse complement strand
GGTGTGGAGGAAATAGGAGAAAGAGGAAAAAGAAGGCAAATGAGAGATGACAGGAAACTAAGAAATACAGGAAAATAATAAGCTAAAGCCGTAAGGCAAATGGCGGAAGTAAAACTAAAGTCTTTCAAGTGATGGTTGCAGGATTCAGGATGCAAAAACTCTGAAACTCAGATTTCCAGAGTTCTGTGGGTTTTTTTAGAATATTTCAAATGTAAATCAACATTTCCAAATGTGGATTTAGCTTCTTTGTCATTAAATTAACCTGAGACTTTATGTAAGATTTTGTAAGTCAAGAAGCCTGCATAAAAACTACTTTGACTTAGATCTCAAGAACCATAATTTTATTTCTTGTATTTCAGGAAATAAAAGATAGCACCAAAGAAACTATGTGTTAGAATACATTTTAATCGGAGAAGAATAAGTTTTCAATCTCCTTGCTTTCAGAGTTTCAGAAGTATATTTATCTAATGCCCCTCAATTTGATCAAGCTATTTTACTAATTGTATGCATTAGCATAAATCTCATTAAGTAGGCACAAACCACAACGCCACAGTTAAGGCTGCAATAAACTCAGCAGAGAAAGCACAGATTAAATTGTTTTCTTGTGCAATAATGAAATGTTTCCTATCCAAATCTGCCATTCAGGGAAGTTTGCTAATTAGTGTGTATTCAAAATAAAGATTTCAGATGAGTTTTAAAATTTCAGCATTTGTCATCTTTCTCTTTTGGGATGCACTGATTTTAATAGAAGATTATACAATACAACACAGTTAAACTGAAAATTCACCTGGAGGTTATCCTGAAATTAGACTGTAATTATTGTAAGATAACACAATTCTATTCAATTGTTAAGATGAAAGACTGTTGTCAACACCAGGTTTACAGTCATTTGTAAATGGTGCCACCTCTGCTCATCAACTGCTTTGTAAGCAGTAAGGGAGCCTAAAAATAACCAACATTAAATCGGCTAAAGTGATATATTTCCCAAGTGAGGGTTGCTACTTGGAAGCATCACAGATCACTCTGTGCATATCAAAGGTCCATTACTGGCTTTAACTGCTGCTTTTCAAGTGTTCTACCTCTCTGCCTACCAACATCACTTCCCCTGCATCTCTGCTCCCATATTGCTTTTATCCATTCATTTCCCAGATATTCTGTGGCTCCAGGCAGTCCTGCACAATAAGATTAGATAGAAATATAACTGAAAGAAAACCAGGAAAGTCCTCTGAAATAGATGACAGGATCAATAGTCCAACCAAAGTGCATCTACACCAATACACACAGCATGGGCAACAAGCAGGAGGAGCTGGAAGCTACTGTACAGCAGGAAAACTATGATATAGTTGCCACCATGGAAACAGGATGAGGAAAAGGCTGAGATACTAACAAGCAGGAGGAGCTGGAAGCTACTGTACAGCAGGAAAACTATGATATAGTTGCCACCATGGAAACAGGATGAGGAAAAGGCTGAGATACTTGAATGCCACCTTTGCCTCAGTCTTTAATAGTAAAGACCAGTTATGCTCTGAGTGCCCAGCTTCTTGAGCTGGATGACAGGGACAAGAAGCACAATGAAGCTCCCGTAATCCAAGAGAAAATGGTCAGTGACCTACTATACAACTTAGATATGTACAAATCTATGGGTCCAGATGGGATCCACCCAAGGGTACTGAGAGAGCTGATGAAAGACTCACCAAGCCCCTTCCCATCATCTATCAGCAGTCCTGGCTAACTGGGGAGGTACCAGTGTACTGGAAGTTAGCAAATGTGACACCCATCTACAAGAAGGGTCAGAAGGCCTTTGAGATTGTCCTGGAGAAACTAGGTGCTCATAGCTTGGATGGGTGTACTCTTCACTGCATAGAACACTGGCTGGATGGCCCGGCCCAAAGAGTGCTGGTGAATGGGAGTTCAATCCAGTTGGTGGCCACACCTCAAGTGGTGTCCCCCAGGGCTCAGTATTGGGGCCTGTTAACTTTAACATCTTTAT
>NW_010393462.1:926-8198 GCF_000710305.1 Buceros rhinoceros silvestris | reverse complement strand
AGGAGATCAAGTGCACCCTCAGTAAGTTTGCTGAATAATACCAAGTTGGGTAGGTGTGTCAATTTGCTTGAAAGACAGGAGGCTCTACAGAGGGATCTGGACAGGCTGGATCAACAGACTAAGGCCAACAGTATGAAATAAGGCCAAGTGTTAGATCCTGCACTTGGGTCACAACAACCCCCTGCAATGCTACAGGCTTGGGGAGGAGTGGCTGGAAAGCTGCAAAGAGAAAAAGGACCTAGGGGTGTTGGTTGACAGCTGGCTGAATACGAAGCAGCAGTGCGCTCAGGTGGCCAAGGCGGCCAATGGCATCCTGGCTTCTATCAAGAATAGTGTGGCCAGCAGGAGCAGGGAAGTGATTGTCCCCCTGTACTCGGCATTGGTGAGGCCACACCTTGAGTACTGTGTTTGGTTTTGGGCCCCTCACTATAAGAAAGACATTGAGGTGTTGAAGCACGTCCAGAGAAGGGTAACAAAGCTGGTGAAGTGTCTAGAAAACAACCTACGAGGAGCAGCTGAGGAAACTGAGGTTTTTTAACCTGGAGAAAAGGAGGCTCAGAGGAGACCTTATTGCTCTCTACAACTACCTGAAAAGAGGTTGTGGTGAGTGGGAGTTGGTCTTTTTTCCCAATTAACAAGTGATAGGGTGAGAAGAAATGGCCTCAAGTTGCACCAGATGAGGTTTGTGCTGGATATCAGGAAAAATTTCTTTACAGAGAGGGTTGTAAAGCATTGGAATAGGCTGTCCAGGGAAGTGGTGGAGCAACCATCCCTGAGGGTATTTAAAAGGTATATAGATGTGGTGCTGAGGGATGTGGTTTAGGGATGTCCTGGCAGTGCTGCGTTAACAGTTGGACTTGGTGATCTTAAAGGTCTCTTCCAACCAGAACAATTCTTTGATTCTATGAAAGTTCAAAGGTTTGCTGGAGAAGGATTGCCAGTGATAATCAGCTCTAGAAACAAAAAAACCAATACAAATAAGTAGAAATGAGATAAAGCAGGGTCCAATAATACCAGACCAATAATTTTATTCTGTTGTAAAGACTCCTTCTGTAATCCCTAATAGCATACATGGCAAAGTTTAGAGAAAGCAAAAAACACTTTTTATTGGGCCAGCTAATAAAGCTGCAAAAAGCCCAAACTGAAAACTAACTAGCTTTGGGGTACAAAATATTTACTGAGAGATCCAGTCATACATCTTTCAAAACACAAAGCTCTTTCCTCTTCATGCCCAAGTGACAGGACAAGGGGTAACGGTTTTAAACTGAAACAGGAGATTTAGATTAGACAGAAAGAAGAAATTTTTTATGCTGAGGGTTGTGAAACACTGGAACAGCTTGCACAGAGTGGTGGTAGATGCCCCATCCCTGTAAACATTCAAGGGGAGGTTGGACTTGAGCAACCTGATGTAGTTAAAGATGTCCCTGCTTATTACAGGATGATCTTTAGGATGACCTAGATGACCTTTAAGTGTCCCTTCCAACCCAAAGCATTCTATGATTTCAGGAAAGTATTCACTGTTTCATTATTGCAAATTATATATGCCCAAATTCAGATGAAAGGAAAGATTCCAAGAAATGCCTGTTCTCATGCTCTGTATCACTTCACCACGATTCACGCGGAATGTCTCTGCCAGTTCCTGACAAGAGCAGAAATTATCAGCTGCAGGACTTTGCAGCATTCCCAGACCTATTTAAAATTCAAGATAAATTGAGGTAAGCTGGTAAAGTATATGCACTTTTTCATAGTCACCAGAAAATGCGTGTTATTCCCTTCACTTACATCTTCCAATAAAATGTGAAGTTTGACCTTCCTTCCACAACAGTATCTCACAGCCAGCTTTCCATTGCACATCTTTAACTCCTTCTACTTAATCTTTCCAAAATCAAGTCCTGTACTGCAGCATCTAAACCAGTTCACATAAAAGCCTAATAGAAAGGTTAGGGGTTTTTGAGACTGCTTCAATTAACTTCTCAGTTCAGCCAAATACCATCTACCATCTTAAAGATGATCTCAGTACCGTGTAATTCCCTTATCAAGAAAGCTTTATCGTGCTGCAAAATCAGGGCATGTTTTGAAGTTTAGATTGAGCATGAGCCTCCCCTTTTCATTTACACTATCATTACAGATCAGGACCAAAACTTATCCACAATACTTAGATACGCCTTTTAAAGAAACAAAAAGAAAATGTAAATTAGGATTTATCCATGTCCTAGTAATTCTATAGCTAACCCTATGGAAGACTTGCTATGTGGCCTTGGGTAAAGCACTTAAACTTCCTCTGCTTTCTTTTTAATGCATGAAGTAAGAATTATGATTACTGTGCTGTCTGCCTTTGTTCCTCAGAAAAAATCCATTGGGATTGATTAGTTACTATTTGCAAAATACTCTAAAAGTAAACATGCAGATGATTTGTATTGTAACAACTTTCATTATGTAAGTTTATAAATTTTTTTCTACATTCTTTTTCTCTAACTCTATAAGTTAAAATTAATTTTTACAGCTTATTAAAAAATTGGGGAAGTGAGAAGAAAGACAGGGAAAATGATGGAACTGTTGTTAGCCTTCCTCCAGCTTTTTTCACATTTCCAACAAACTGTTTCATCTATTTTATTAACTTCATTGTTAAAACATCAAGGCAGGGAAGAGGCATGTGTTCAACTTTCTATTTACAAATATTCATAAAATTCAAGCCTTGGTGATCTGAAAAGCACTTCTGCACACAAAAATCTAAGTTCCACAAATCCCGTGGACTTCACCTGCATAATCTTTTGGCTTATATATCTAACCAACATGATTCAGTGATATATGGCTACCACAGGTGGTCTGAATGATCCAGGTGACTGATCAAGATGACAAAAATTTTTCTCTTGTTCACTGGTAGAAAACAAGAACAGAAACTTCCAGTACAAACACTGCTAGCTGGTTTGACTCTAATGCGTATGCAACCCACTAATATGCACATATAAGCTATTAAGTAGATTATTAAAATACTATTTGCATTTTCACTTACAAAGACTTATATAATACTGCATAAACACGCTCAACTTGTGCCAAACTTGGAAGCCTTTAGAGCGTTCACCTCTATTAATTACATTCTCTGCAGAGTCACTTACTGAAGGCAAGTGGCTCCCCAGCTGCTTTGCTTCACGTAGAATTTAAAATGAGGTAGATTTACAGCTGAAAAAATGTGCTACATAATGTGTCTAAACATCATGTAAACCAGTGAAGTCATTTTGGGTTGGCAGCATTTTCCTCATACGCTTGAGGAAAATGCTGTGGAAAAGCCAATTTTAAGGTGATGCTTTGTAGAAAAAGATTGACAAACTAGAGAAGAAAGTATGTTCTAAACAGACAGCAGCATGTTAAAAGAGGTCAAAATTTGTATCTCAATGCTCTAAAAGTATCAACCTCAGCACAGATGTAGTACTTTGTTCATACTGCAATGTTAGGTAAAAACAAATCCGGACTGCACGCCACACAAAGAGAAACGTTGTTATCCTCTCTGGAAAAAAAAAACCACAACAGGTTTTTGACATTGACTTACATTGTTTGTTGATCCAAATATGTATTACCTTTGCATGATCAATGCGAACAGAAAGCTCTTTAGATGCAAATCCGCCAAAAATCAGGCTATGGATGGCTCCTATTCTTGCACAAGCCAGCATACAGTACATTGTCTGTGGAATCATGGGCATGTAGATGACCACACGATCTCCCTTCTTCACACCATGTCTGACCATGACATCAGCTAACCTGGAGACCTGTACTGGCAAAACATTCACAATGTATTAAAAGTTTCTTCAGATCTGCTGTTGCACCTTAAAAAACAACTTTCACACAATCAACAGATGCAGAACATTAAAGAGACAGGCGAGTATGATATGGAAAACTGATGGACGATGCAATCTGGGTTCAATAAATTTAGGACAATTTTCTTTTTGCAGAAAAAAAAACTGTAATACCTTTTTCTTTTGTAAAACGAGAATGGACTGAAGCTAATTCTTTTACACATTAGAGCAAAAAAAAATCAACAGCAATATTTTGCAAATTTTTAAATAACACTCTAAACACTCATTCTTTTATCCAGATAACTGCTTATATTTCTCAAATCTAGCTTTTAAGAATAGATGTAAACAGGGAACTTCACAACGCAAATTCTGTTTTAACTATCTAAGTTTGAAATACAGATGAAGATATAGCAATATTTTCTCTACTACAGTATGGTAAACTTCTCAGAACCTGTGCCAAGAAATCTTACACCCTGAACCAAATGTAAATACAAATTCAGAGAAACATGGTAAGATTTAAGGAGGTTTTTCTCCTCTCGTTTTCAGATTTTCATTTTTGATATGCAGAAGCCTGAAGACAAACTAAGCATGGCAACAAAGGAGTGGAACGCAAGGTATGTGATAGTTCAACAGCAACATCAGCCGTCTGTATCGCCATGAGAAAATATTTATTCCCTCAACAGTGTACTCTGTCACAAAACTAATATTGAATATTTCATTAGTACACCAGGATGGTCAATTTACCATATAGTAAATTCTGCTAGAGTGAGCACAGGAGCCTGTGACATGCCCTCTGCACTTGTCCCAACCTGCTCATTGTGGGATGGAACTGTGGCATCTTCTGAAGGAAAAGCAAATTACTAATTCCCCAAGAGCAACTGAATGAACTCAATCATATGAGGTTTCTTTAGTTTCAGAGGCTCACATTTGTGTGATACTCATTATCTAAACCAGCTCGCTGCTTTTAAATTTTTAAATTAGTCATCAGCGGGTAGAGGTGTATAAATAGAGGTAAAAGTGCATGTAACTCTGCACAAAATATAGGTGAATAGGTTAACAGGAAAAACTGTAGACTAAGAAGAAACAAAGTAGACTAATAAAGTAATAGCAAACAGGATGGAAATGGAAATAGCCCAGGAAGCTGTGAGCTGGAATACTCCATAAGGGTGGTTACATGCCAGCTGGCCATAATAAGAAGACGAGTTCTGCTTGCAATAGTCTTACATTAGTGGTAGGACTAAAATTTAAATTCTCTAGGAAGTTCTTAGGATATCTGAAGATATATAAATCTAAGTTCAGAACAAAGGAGTTCCTCTGTCTTACACAGGAACTCTTCTTACCTAGAGTAGTAAAACTCTCCTTTAAGCAGTTGCCACTCACTAGAAAAAACTACAATAAATGTGAGCAAATAATAAATAAATAATAATAAATAAATAATAAATGTGTGTAATCAGTTTAAACACTAATTTATTTCACTATCAATGTAACATGAATTTATTCATATACGAATTCCTTACGTCTTACCTGTACTGCATTATTCCTCATTTATTTATTATATCACATAGGTATGTTTTCAAGTAAAATTCAGTATCATGAAAGACTTTTCTTCAGGTACTATCAGGCTGGAGAGAAAGAAAAGGGGAGACAACTCCCAAGAGTAGCAGGGGGACATTGCCTGTAGAATAGAAAATACCCAAGATTCTGAAGCAGTAAGGGATGTTTTCAGTGACCCAGCAAATACTGTAAGCAATGGGAGCAGCCTAGGCCAGTAACACATGTTGTACAAGGAAGGAAGGAACCTCCTTTTCAAAGTTGAGCTAGTCAGGAATGCAGATTTTCTTCGAAATATTCTACTTTTATCTATATTATTCATCAAATTTGAGATTTCTCTACTTAAATAGTTACTTTATTCCAGTTTAATGTTTCAAATTCTAGTACCACTTTTACTTTCTGAGATTTGTAGGCATTAGGCTCTTTCTTTTATGGTCATATTCAAGAAAACTTGGGGCAATTACATCCAATCCTAGAAGCCTATCTGATACATGTACTGAAGAAGATAATATTGCATTACTCACTGCTTTTCTCTTGAGTGGGAACACATGTTCAGACTTTCAGCAATCTGAGACAGTAACATCTAGAAGCTCCAGATGCATTTGACCTGTGTTTGCATTAAATATGTAACTCATCCGCAGTCAAACTCTGCATATTTCTACACTTCTGCCTGAGGATTTAAGAAAATGGAAACAGAGAAGCCCCATGCATACATGCGTGCATCAGAAGATAACAGCACAGCTTCCTTTTTTTATAAACATTGTATAAATCCCTGCTGTTATTTTCAATTGCAAGAGCAAGTATGTTTATAACGCAAATTCATCACCATACCAAGCTGAAAATTCACACAAACTAAGGTATGTACATGATTTATTTGAAACAGACCTCTTATATGAAATGTTACTGATTATCAAAATAAAGTATCTTTAATTCTAGACCTATTAATAGTTATCAATACTCTATGAAACTGAATATGGTATCGAAACCCAACAAAAATCAGTAAGGCCTGGACATGTACATAACTACAGTTTATTGCCTTACAGCCAGCATTTACAGCCATTTCTAGATAGGACAGGTGAACAACTCTAGATAGGATAGGTAGGGGTAACAACTCTACTTCCAAAGATAAATTCCTTTTCTGTACTTCGTACTGTGAAAACATTAAAACCTACAAACTCATTGTAACACAGAGCTCATATCACCTTATCTCGAAAAATTGAGAAAACTAATCCCTACCTTTGCTGCTTGTAAGACTCTCAAGCAGAGTGTTGACAAAAAGGTCAAATGCAATGAAAACTATTTCATGAATAATTTTACAGTCAGTATAAGTGTGGATAGTAGGCAATAAGTAGTTAAACACAATGGATGAGTATTATTATTCATTATTATTATTTTACAATTATTAATGATGAAAAGGCATTGTTTGCACGCTAAAGGAAAAGGGCATTATTTAAAGATCATAATTAGTAATTTTGTAAGAGAAAACTCCCAGTGCCTGTATACAAGCTATCAAACTTTGGTACTTGGCTGTAGGAGGGAAACAGTGAGGAGATCTCTATGTACTTAAATTACTTTATTTTCTGAAACCTATCACAGGTAAATTATATTTAGAATATATGTAGCAAGTTGCAGACAGAAATCAAGTCTTCCATGCAAACCCAGTAATCAGTTGTCTGCACTTAACCTCCCCACCCTAGAGAAAGTAACTGAAGACAATATGTCACTGAAGACAGTAACCCATGGGTATCTATGATTTCTGATGTGCCCTTTCCCTCACCCTTCTGACAGCCAGGGAACATTTGGATTACATAACACATAATAAAATACTGTGCCTATATGTAACTATTTGGAAGACTAGGGAACATCATAAAGCAGGTTTCCATTGCCCTTAAGATTGATGTGGAAACCTTGAAACATCCAAGCAACCGCT
>NW_010393462.1:0-828 GCF_000710305.1 Buceros rhinoceros silvestris | reverse complement strand
TCTTTTTAGAAGGGGGGCGGGGGAAGAGTAAGTATTGACGTTTCATTCAACAGTTAAAAGCCATGAAACCTTCCATTTTGTTACAGTGTGTTGTCATTTATAGCTTACATTAAGACAGTGCACTTTATCACTCAAGATTTTTTCAGTGCTGTCTTTCTGCCAGCTTGTTATTTCTCTTCTTCTAGTTTAAGATTGCTCTACCACTTTAATATATCTGACACTTCAATAATAAAATCACTTGAGACCAAGTGATATAATAAGAAACTCAAGTAGTCTTTCGGCTTGGAAGATCTGGGCTTAAATTACTCTTCAATCAAATATAAGTCCCCAGTGAGCCTGGTTTTATTTTCACCCAGCCACCAAACAAACACTCCATCTGTATTAGCACTTCAGGTTTGGAGAAGTACTGCAGTTCTGAAGAAAATCACCTGGCTGTCCCGAGGAGTTACAAAAAGCAGTTTGGTCCACGCCAAAAGAATTCTTCTTAGAGGATACTAAAACAGAAATTCCACTCAAAATGCTCAAAAGAGGAACTTCAAACCTTCCTAGGCTTGAAAAATGACTGGGTCTCAACAGTGTTGAGTCCTTCAATGCAAGCTAAACACAAAAGGATTCTTCAAATACTGAGAGCTCCTGAAACCTCCTGAGTGTATCTCATGGTGTGTAAGAGTCACGTCACATACTCATTCCTCAAACCAAAGGCGGCACTCATCTTATGCTCTTCAGCTTCTCTGCAGTATTGTTTTTCCCAGACTACTAAAAAAAATACTCCTTCCTACTCTACCCCACCCCTTGATCAGTGTCACCGGTTTGGCCGAGGTAAAACAC
>NW_010393461.1:5009-6658 GCF_000710305.1 Buceros rhinoceros silvestris | reverse complement strand
GTCACCACCGCACCAGCCTCACAACCCCTGATATCTTACATTCACTGCCAGAACAGTCTCCCATGAGAACCCTGCTCGCTGCACCAAGTTTTCTCTTGTAACCAACCGAGAACAAGAGACAGATTTGGGACACGCTTCACTGATGACACGGTCAGGTGGTTACAGAGTGATACTTTCATTAACAATCCACTCGCAGCTCCTTAAGCAAGTAGCCTCAATTCAGATCTCCAGTCTCACACAGAGCAGCATAAAGAGTTTTAAGGGGAAATACATTTGAGGTGTGGAAGGACAGGTTACGTGGCCTGTATGGACATTCAAGTTGAAGCGCGTGACAGAGGCTGCCGGCAGCAGCGGGCAGTGGTGTGCGACAGAGGCTGGCGGCGGGGGTGTCTCAGACAAGCTGAGAGGGAGCTCCCAACAGGTGATGGATCCATCCTCTTTTGTACCCTCCAGGACGTTACCGTGACTAAGCAACATAGCAGAACTCACGTGGGGGAAAAGGGAAGGAAAGGGGTATGTGGTTTGAACAGGACATATGTCAGATTCCACACTCTGGTGAGAGAATGAGATAAGGAAGTCCCTGAACATGCATAAGAGGGACCAAGGCCACTTCAGGTATTCCAGTTTTCCAATCCCTGTCATACAAGCCCTCAGTCCTTGACATAAGTTGGTAGGCTTTTGACATTAGTTAGGCCTTAGCATATGGTGGCAGAAAAGCAGGGGGTGTGGTGACAGAGGCATCGTATCAGATCTGCACGGCCAGGGGTAGGAGCCTCAAAGCCAAGAGCATCTCCGGACCTCCGCCCCATCCCATTTTTTACTTCTGATGGGCAGTTTCAGCACATCCCTCTTTGGCAGGCTTAGGAGGTCTTCAGATCCCTAGGACCTGCGCCTCACCCCCTCTCCCACTCCTTTACCTTGGCCACTCATCCTTCATCCAGCCTCCATCACTGTGGAAATCTGAAGCTCAGGTATTAAAACAGAACCATACGAGGGACCAAGGCCACTTCAGGTATTCCAGTTTTCCAATCCCTGTCATACAAGCCCTCAGTCCTTGACATAAGTTGGTAGGCTTTTGACATTAGTTAGGCCTTAGCATATGGTGGCAGAAAAGCAGGGGGTGTGGTGACAGAGGCATCGGAACCAACAAAGGACACTTATAACTTCACCATCAATACAAACCCTGAAAACCAACTGCTGATTGAGCCTGCTCTTCATCGCTCACCTCTCTTGTGGCCCTTCCAGTGTCAATAATCCACTTTGTGCCTTCAAAATAAAGAAAAACAAACAAACCGTAATGCAGTCATAGAGCCACCACTCTCGCGTTCCCTCCAACGCCACGCACCGATCCACCTTCTCACAGCGCTCTGCTCACCACCTCCATCGCTCCTCAGCACGCATCCCATCCCTCCGCATCTGGAACGCGAGAATAATGGCACAAGTCACTCGGAGCCTGAGCTACAGCTTCAAAGCCAGAGCTCTGGTTTCCATTCAGGAAAACCACATAGAGCCCAGCTGCAGCCCCACATGCAAAACAAGAGAGACCAAATTCTAAGCCCCACACACCCCAGCCTTAACGCCTTGAAGGTTCAACCTGCCTGACTCCTGCTCAACAGCTCCTCCCACAGAACTCCCATCATCTCTACCGA
>NW_010393461.1:4239-4497 GCF_000710305.1 Buceros rhinoceros silvestris | reverse complement strand
AATCATCTCAACACAAAAGCAAAAGCCTCTTCCCGTTATTGCGCTCACCCTGACACTAACCCCTGGGCATAGCAGCTCCAAGCCGAACACACGCATACAGACCGACAGCAGAGACAGCACAACGCAAATGAGGAAAAAACTCCCAGCAAGAAGAAGGACTCCCAAGCTGTGATGCTGTCAGGCAAGAAGACCTACAGGGCTACAGTAGAGAGTCAAGGAGGCTCTACCGCCGCCCCAGAAAAGAGCTGAATGCCAGGG
>NW_010393461.1:3372-3993 GCF_000710305.1 Buceros rhinoceros silvestris | reverse complement strand
AAAGAAAGGGGACATGAAGAAAAGAGACCTGCCGATGCAGCCTGGAACGACAACGCAAAACAGAACCAAAGCAAAACTTCTGAGACACGAGACCGAGCCACGCTTCCAGATTGTCACGCAAGAAGAAGTGCCTGATTAGCACGATGCCAATGAGGACGGGCATTTGAGACCCAAGGAATGGCACCCGAGGCACCTGCTGTGCCTCCTGAGTGCAAAGAGCAAGGAGGACTCTGAGACCTGGGGAAGCTCTAAGACACAAAAGACAGATTACGCAAATCACCCACCACCACACATTCAGGCTGGAGCTGCCCAGTCCACGCTGGTCTTGTGCTGAGAGGTAACTCGCTCCCTTTGCCCACCCCAAGAGGTGGGCCTTCTGCCCTATGCTGATCTGAAAACCCACCTTCCAATGCCCGCCCTTGTTCCTCCCTCCCAGACCTGGTCCCTCAACTTCACTTTAAGACACCTCAGAGCCTGAATCTATCTTGGACAACGATCACATGGGCCAGCTGGGATGGTCCTGCAGTTGCCAGGTTCCTCTATAGCATCTACAATAAAAAAAAAAAACAACACAAAACAACACACGCAGCCGGGGGGGACAGCCCACATGAGCCCACACCA
>NW_010393461.1:2695-3357 GCF_000710305.1 Buceros rhinoceros silvestris | reverse complement strand
CCACATGAGTCCACACCAACCTCTTCCACGAACCACCCCTCCTCAGAAGTGCTGTGCTTTGCCACTCACCTGCTCGTTCTACAGCTGGATGTTGTGGCCAACATCGCTGGTGCTACCTGAGATAACAAGAGATGCAAAAAGACCATGCGCTTGTCACAAGTCACCAGCCCCACAACCCTCCTTGCTACAACCTCAGCTCACCTCAGAGGCTCATCCAATGCCAAAGGCAGCCCACACAGCACCTGAAAAAACAGCAAGAAACATTGCACTGACCCACCGCAGGATACTTTGCTCTTAGACACCGGCCTCACCAACGACCACCTCACCTTCTCTGACCGCTCGCCAGCGGGCTGTTTCCCCTCTCCGAGGCTAAGGGCATCACCCGCAAAAAACAGATCAAAAACCACAGGCTGAGGGACTGCCCAAAGCCACAGCCTGCCCACCGGGTTTCCAGTCTGTAACAATCCTCACACGTATATTAACAATCAGTTGGTGATTTGCAAGACACAAACCCCCATGCATTCTAGCCATCCCTTAGGTACTCCTGGGGCGTTAGGAGCGGCTGGGCTTGAGTCGACATAGGAGCCAATGACAAGTTCTTTTCAATTCTTGGGGTGGATTCACTGCTGGAGCAGTTTTCAACCCATGAGAAACATGCTCTC
>NW_010393461.1:2132-2640 GCF_000710305.1 Buceros rhinoceros silvestris | reverse complement strand
AGAGGTGCGGGGCAGTGGCCGTAGCCTCAGGCCAGCTGAGAGGGAGCTCCAAAGAGGCAATGTGTCCATCCTCTTTGGTACTCTCTACGTAGGCCACATTCCACACTCTGGTGAGAGAGGCATAAAATTAAGTCCCCGGATGTGCATAACAGGGACTGAGGCCACTTCATGAGACGGTCAGGTGGTTACAGAGTCATAACTTCATTAACAATCCACACACAGCTCCTTAAGCAAGTAGCCTTGATTCAGATCTCCAGGCCCACACAGAGCAGCATAAAGACCTTTAAGGGGAAATAGATCTGAGGTGTAAAAGAACAGGTTACGTGACCTGTCCAGACATTCAAGGCAAAGGACAAGACAGAGGCTGGTGGCGGCGGGAGGGAAGCGCGTGACAGAGGCTGGCGGCAGTGGCAGTAGCCTCAGGCCAGCTGAGAGGGAGCTCCAAAGAGGCAATGTGTCCATCCTCTTTGGTACTCTCTACGTAGGCCACATTCCACACTCTGGCGAG
>NW_010393461.1:1768-2034 GCF_000710305.1 Buceros rhinoceros silvestris | reverse complement strand
CATCTCCCGCTCCTTCACCTTGGCCACTCGCCCTCTTGGGCCGTCTGGACTCCGTCAGTGTGGGCTGCAACACTGAGGCTTAGGAACCACCTGCAAAACAGAACCAACAGGGAATGCTTATAACTTTCAATCCCTGTCAGACAGATGCTCAGGCCTTGGCAGGAGGCTGTAGCCTCTAGACATTTGTTAGGCCTTAGCATGTAGCAGCACATAAGCAGCAGGTGCGATGACGGGCATCGTATCCATTCCGCACGTCTGAGGTTCAA
>NW_010393461.1:600-1435 GCF_000710305.1 Buceros rhinoceros silvestris | reverse complement strand
CCACTCACCTGTCCCAAGTCCCGTCTGCGGCCAATAACCCAGCTTTGCTCATCGCTTCGCACCTTCAAAAGAGAAAAAAAAAGAAAAGCTACAAACTGTAATGCAGTTGTAGAGCCACCTCTCCCACGCACCAACCCACCTTCTCACAGCACTCCGCTAGCCTCCTCCGTAGCTCCGCAGCGCACACCTCATCCCTCTGCATCTGGAACACAAACATTTCACCAGTCACCCAGAGGCTGAGCAACAGCTTCACAACACCAGAGTTCTGCTTTCCATTTGGGAAATGCACCTAGAGCCCAGCTGCAGCCTGACATGCAAAAAAAACAGAACCAACAGGGAATGCTTATAACTTTACCAGCAATGCAACCCCTGAACACTAAATGCTAATTCAGCCCACTCATCGCCACTCACCTGGCCCAAGTCCCGTCTGCGGCCAATAACCCAGCTTTGCTCATCGCTTCGCACCTTCAAAAGAGAAAAAAAAAGAAAAGCTACAAACTGTAATGCAGTTGTAGAGCCACCTCTCCCACGCACCAACCCACCTTCTCACAGCACTCCGCTAGCCTCCTCCGTAGCTCCGCAGCGCACACCTCATCCCTCTGCATCTGGAACACAAACATTTCACCAGTCACCCAGAGGCTGAGCAACAGCTTCACAACACCAGAGTTCTGCTTTCCATTTGGGAAATGCACCTAGAGCCCAGCTGCAGCCTGACATGCAAAACAAGAGACCACACTCTAAGCCCCACACACCCCAGCCTTAACACCTTTGAGGGTCAACCTGCTTCACTCCTGCTCAACAGCCTCTCCCCCACGACTCCCATCAGCTCCACACA
>NW_010393461.1:0-393 GCF_000710305.1 Buceros rhinoceros silvestris | reverse complement strand
GACCAATGCTGTTTGCGCACACAGCGACCGACACCGTGCACAGCGCAATGCAAGTGAGAGAAAACTCCTAGCAAGAAGAAGGCCTCCAGGACTGTGACACTGTCAGGCAAGAAGATGTATGGGGCCACAGCGGAGAGTCAAGGAGGTTCTATCACCACCCCAGAAAAGAGTTGAATGCAAGGGCCCATCACACGAAGTTCCTGTCAGAACCAAGATGGTGGGCGTGCAAAAGTTAGCAATGTGCCCTAGCCACACACCAAGATTGTCAGACGAGACGAGAAGCACCCAATTAGCACAATGCTGATGTGGACGGGCATTTGAGATGGGAGGGATGGTGCCCAAGGCACCTGCTGTGCCTCTCAAGCACGAAGAGCAAGAAGGACATCAAGACCT
>NW_010393460.1:76054-76580 GCF_000710305.1 Buceros rhinoceros silvestris | reverse complement strand
AAACCAGGAAGTTTTAGCCCAAACCGGGACACAAGTGAAAACTAAATAGAGTTGAAGAAAAGAAAACTTAAATCTTGTTAAGAAACACTCCTTCACAAGATTCTTATTGAGATTCTAAAACTCACATCTACAAAACATCTCTGAAACCAGAAGAGGCTATCAGCACAGTTAGGAAAGAGTCCTCATGACTGACCTCACAGAAGAGTAAAAATTAGTGTGACCCTGCTCTCTGACAAATCCTTTCAGCTCTGTTCAGAAAACTCCTCACTCAGACACCTTGGCCTCTGTGTTTCTATGATGAAAAAAATGTATGAAGTATTATAAAGTCAGGTTTTGGGAATTGTTTTTAACAGCTCAGACATTCATCCCTAGTTGTTCTGGGACAGATGACCAAGCCTAAAAGTAAGAAGCTGAATTAACACTGATTTGCCTTTGGTTACGCTGTCCTTGAACAGGCAGAGGTCACCAGCATTGAGGCCATGCTGCTGAAAACGCAGCTGTGCTGGGCAGGGCACGTCTCCAGGAT
>NW_010393460.1:64306-76017 GCF_000710305.1 Buceros rhinoceros silvestris | reverse complement strand
CCGCCTCCCTAAGATGGTGTTCTACGGTGAACTCGCCACTGGCTGCCCCAAGAGAAGAGCTCCAAAGAGGAGATATAAGGACTCCCTGAAACACTACCTCAGCCTAGGCCATATTGACCACCATCAGTGGTCCACCCTGGCCTCCAGTCGGGACATTTGAAGACACACCATACATAACGCTGCTGCCTCCTTTGAGAGCACACGTAGAACCAGTCTCGAGGAGAAAAGACAGCGCAGAAAGAACCGTGCCTCGACTATACCACCTAAGGAGACCTTCTGCTGTGCCCTTTGCAACCGGACTTGCCTATCCCGCATTGGCCTTTTTAGCCATCAGCGCGCTTGCAGTAAGCGTGGGTAAAGCCCTTCCCAAATCTTCGTCCGCGAAGCCAAGCGATGATGATGATGACCTTATGCAAATATGTCCTAAAAGACTGAGCACGAGTCCATAAATGCAACCTGTATTTCAGTGCAATTGTATATCCAACACCAGTTATTACATAATAGACATTTAAGACTATTTTAGCATGGTAACTAACAGCCAAATACAAGGTTTAATCTTGTCCTTCTTCTTGAATTTGCTGCTTGCAGAGATAGATCTCCTTGTTTCAGATGCAAGTTCCTGCTTCCACTTTGACATCTCATTTTGCTTTAATTTAATTGAATTATTCACAAATACCCTACCAGCACCTTCCTGCAAAGCTGAAGACTCCAGTCAAAAGATTTCTATTACACCTCACACCTTCCTACACAACTTGAACCTGCTTCTCACTTAGAGATTGTTTGCAAGTTTATGAAGGCATTGACTTCTGCCAGCTGCACCATGGAGCAAAGGTGCTTAAAGGGAAATTGAGCAAAGAGAACATTAGAGCTACAGGTGAAACCTGTAAAATATTTTGAGGAAGGAAGTTGTGGGGAAAATACAGTCATTAGGTGTTCTGAAAACTGATGTGACATTCATCAGGAAAGTTTCTCCAGTTATATTAACTGCAGCAGAAGACAAGACCAGGACTAAGGTATTTGAAATAGGTGAGAATGAAGCTCTAAATTAATTTCCCTATGGAGTAAAGATGGGATCGATCATGTTTTCTTTATTTTTGTCTAAGGCTGGCTGCATTTTTTGTTTTGATTTTCAATTTCTGTGTTTTTTATTTTCAGATTCTAAAGAAAGATATGAGGGAAGAAAATTACGCTTTTTCTGTCATTCCTTTTATTAGAATTGTAAATACTGGGGATCCATTCACTCAGGAAGGTTTTATATATGAAATCTGCAAAGCCTTTGTTTGATTTTTCAATAGAAAAAAAAAAGTAATTTAGTGTAGATCACAGAGTTAGCTGGTAAGAGATTAAAAACAGTCCAATCAATCCTCCAATGCTGCAATTCTGTATTCTGTGACTGAAGAATCAGATCCTTAAAACTTTACACTAGAATTTATTCTACAGTTTACACAACTTTACACTAGAATTTATTCTACAGTTTACACTAGAGTGTAAACTCTGGGTCACAGACCTTCCCCATTTCTTTAAGTTTAGTGTTACTATAGCTGTAGCATTATAATGACTATGTCAAAATAAATTCTGAAGTCATGTGGATCGTGTGAATGCAACTTGTGAATGAGATTGGGGGAGGCAGCAGGCTTAGTCCAGTCTTCTTACAAGAAGAAATAAGACAGTCCCATCCAGAAAACTTGCTATCTATCATTTCCAGTTCATGACATGTTTCTGCGTGTTTATATGTGCTTTAACCACCCTATGTTTATATCCAGTAGACTTAATATTCGTAACATTTACTGTATCTTTATATTCAAGAACATTTGTCAATTTCAGTTGTATTTACTTCCCATTCACCTTGGTGTTACTGGGAAGAGAGTCATGCTCACATTTTTTTATGATGATTTGAGATCTGCTCAAATAGATGTGAAACAAAACACTGCAGTGAGTAATTTGACATAATTTTTGCCAGCTATTATTATTTTTCTTTTTTTCCCCATCTATTACAAATGTACATGACTTAGTGGAGATAATGGTTCTTGTGGAGAAAAAAAAAAACATAAATTCCACTGAGTAACAAACTATTTTAAGTTGCTGTATATTTGAGTAGCTCATAAACATGCCTGATTTCAGCACTGGATTTACTATATTTTTAATTTTCCAACAGATTGGTCATAGGTTTATTTGAAGATTTCATTTGAAGCCGTCTGGTCTATTTAAAGGGCACAATGTACTTAACTGTTCAAAAGGCACTTGATCTCATGAATGCACTTTACTAGTAATGGAATAGTCATTTTCCAGGCCAGTAAAAAGCTATTACTCACTGGAACACAAACAGATTGCAAGAAGAGACACTCGTGCTTATGGCTGGCAGCCTGACAAAGGGAAAAGGGAAATATGGCCCTTTCCTGAATTACGTTGCATTGACTCAATCTATTCCAAATATTTGACTCAACTCCATTCTTCTCGTGATACTTATGACAACAATAGGGTAACGGATATATGTCATGAAGGCATTGACCTTTGTCAGAGGGAACATTTTGACAGGGAAAGATGTGATATGCTGCTATGGTCTTTAATTTTGACAATGACTGACAGCGTGGCTGTATATCAACATGGCAAAGCTTATGCTTGTGTTTTTACATTGTCATCCTTGCATTAACTCCTAGTTTTTTAGTGACTTTGATCACATAAATGTTTCCTGACTAAATTGTTAGATGGAAACAATTCATGCTGTTGGGAAGCCTTCATTCACCCCACACCCACAGAAGTAACTGCTCCAGGGAAAGATGGGGTTTGGGTAATGTGACAGGTAAACATAGTGAACACTGATGCTTCCTCTGTTCTTTCACTCCAGGATTAGGATCCTCTTGGCTTAAGAAAATCTGTTTTTTATTGCCTGCTTTGTTGTTGAATGTTTTATGTCAATGATGAAGATTTGATCCTACTTATTTTTCCATTGAAGAGCTAGATTTCATGGAATGTGAGCAAATCTTATTTTTGTGAAGAGGTGTTACTTCATGGAATTTGAATACTTGGAATACAATCAATGGATGGATGAAATTTTCTTTGTCTTCAGGATTGGTGGATAGAAGCAGTTCATCATCACAGTAGAAAGAATACCATTCATAAGAAAAAGCCATTTATCCAAGTAGTTAAACAAGGCAAAAAGGAAGAGACACAGAAAAAAAATCATTTGGCCAAAAATAGAGCATAAACGTTCAGTATCTTTTTTGGAATTAGAAATTATAACTTCCAACGTGTACTTCAGTAGTCAGACCGAACTGTTCATATTGCCTGTTTTTCCTATCTAATGCCCTCTTATTTTGGAGGGTCTGTATGTAGTATAGCAATGTAGTGTTTGGTTTTTTATTTCTTTTTTTTTTTCTTGTCTGGTACGAGGAATATCTTCAGTGCTGTGCAATGCAAGCAAAAATGACAGCCTCTGCCCTGGAGGATCTTATCTTGCAAACTCTTACATATGAGTAATTTTATTCACTCGGAGTTTATTTCTGTTCCCAGTGAAATCTTTGGTGAAATTCCCAGTGACTCCAGCATAGCAAGATCAAGATGAAAAATATTAACATTGACTTATGTGAGAGTTCTCAGAGAACAAATCAAACAGGAATACAATCAAAGAAATGAAAACTTGTTTTCCTTCTTTCACCTTTCATGATTTAGGTATAAAATTGCCTAGATGTAGCATCACTTTCATTCAGCTCTCTGAGTGACACATAATGAGGTTTCATTGTTCACTATGACACTTTGACAAATGTTGTGTTACTGTTGCTCTTGAGAGTGACTGTACAAACTATCCCCACTCTGGAAGCATAGCACTAGTAGTGAGAATCCAAATGAATTATGCATGAAACAGAGAAAGGAAGCAAATGTTAACCAATTTCAAAATGGGTCAAAATCATGACAATTTAGTTGGTGACAAGTGAAGACATTTTTCTACAATATTAATCAACTGTTCCCTTCTGCTAGACTGATTTGCAGAGCAGAAAAGGTCATTTTCCAGGCAGATGGGGATTTTCCCAAGCAGAGGGGAATTCAGCTTCTACATGCCAAATATAATGAGAACCAATAAATTAAGAAAAGTTCCTGTTTACCTAAGCTGAAATATTGATGGCCAAGCCCCCGAGAAAGCTAATGTCTATATTCATCTTTTTTTTTCGAAGTCTTGAAATTTAGAGCACAGTAGCACATCTATATATCACAGATACAGTAACATTAGAAAAGGTACCAAGTGCAGAATACAAATAATGCAACTGAATAATTTTAGTTTCTTCCACACAAATTTCACTTTAATCAGCTAAAATGAGCTGGGATGTAAAGCAGTACTAAGAACAAACTCTATGGCTTAAAGTATTGACAACAGATTAAAACATCATTTCAGTTTTATGTTACTGGTGACTAGAAGCTGGTATGCAAGCTATGTGACATGATCTGGTGGTATTCATCTAGTACCCATATTGTAACAGCATATGGCTCCTTCATATGGCCGTGTAATCCAGGCACAGGGATGGTAACAAACCTTTCAAGACAGAAAGGTACCATATGACAGGAAAACAGCAAGTTTAATAGCTTAAGAGAACAAAAATGATCTGTAGAACTAAAGGCTTTTAACTCCAACTCCTGAAGAATGTGTCCTGAAGAAGAGAATAATTAAAGGCATTAAAACAAGTGGAAAATGGTTTAAAATTCATTACTTATTTCCACCAGAACATTACATGACAATAATATGGTAACGGACAGATGAATGGCCTAAAATGAACTGGAGGTCTTTCTCAAGGTTGTATCAACATATACAGGGGAGATCAGACCTTGGCAAGACAGCTTGTAAAATCAGCATATGGTGATGGAGTGTAGTTATGGATGGATACAAGGATGGATGCACATGTGGAACAGCGTGTGCATGAATAACACACATGGAGTTCTGCAAAGGAACTGTTGAGACCTTACAGGTCAGGGTCAGAGGGGAGGTCATGAGAAAAAAGGAAATTGTGTCATGAATCTGCCAGAGACAGATTCTCTGTCTCTCAAAAAGAGACCATGAATGAAGCCTCCTTGAAATCTCCTGAACGCTAGTCTTGGTTCTCATGGAAGACTTTAACCATATTTGCTAGAAGGGTCATACAGCAGGGGACAAGCAATCCCAGAAATTTGCAGATTATTTTGGCACAGCTACCGATGGGTTGCATGGAGTGGCTTTTGCTGCACACATCTGCATGTGGTATGGGAAATTAATGGGATCTGGAGATGAAACTACAGTTTTTCAGAGAACTGTTAGGCAGGATCCTATGGGAAACTGCCCCAAAGGGCAAAATGGCCCAGGAATTCTGGCTGATCTCATGAGGTTTAACAAGGTGAAGTGCAAGGTCCAGGATAATTCCCAGCATAAATACAGGCTGGGAGATGAAGGGATTGAGAGCAGCCCTGCAGAAAAGGGCTTGGGGGTACTACCGGTGGATGAAAAACTGGGCATGACACAGCAACATGTGCTCGCAGGCCAGAAAGCAAATTGTATCCTGGGCTGCAACAAAAGAAGTGTGGCCAGTAGGTCAAGGGAGGTGATCCTGCCGCTCTGCTTCACTCTGGTGAGACCTCACCTGCAGTGCTGGGTCCAGCTCTGGAGTCCTCAGCACAGCAGAGCCAGGGAGCTGCTGGAGAGGGTCTAGAGGAGGCCACAGAGATGATAAGGGGACTGGAACTCCTTTGCCGTGAGGACAGGCTGAGTGAGTTTGAGTTGTCTGGCCTGAAGAACAAAGGCTCTGGGGAGACCTTGTTGAGGCCTTCCAGTACTTAAAGTATGTTTATAAGAAAGATGGGGATGTATGTTTTTGTGGTGCCTATTGTGACAGGAGAAGGAGTGGTGGCTTTAAACTAAAAGAGGGAAGATTTAGACTAGATTCAGTCTAGTGGTGAAGCACTGGCCCAGGCTGCTCAGGGAGGCGGTAGATGCCCCATCCCTGGAAACATTCCAAGTCATGTTGGATGGGGCTCTAAGCAACTTGATCTAATTGAAGATGTCCCTGGACATTGCAGGGGGGATTGGTCTAGATGATCTTGTAAAGTCCCTTCCAACCCAAACCATTCTATGATTCTATTTTCACAGGCAACCTCCTCAAAGTCCCAGTCTGCAGGGACTCAAGCAGCTGTAGCAGTAGACCGGCATGGATGAACAGACTCAGCTCAAACACAGAAAAAAGTACAAAGAAGGAAGAAATAGAGATGGAATGTCTTAAAGAACTATAGAGATACATTCTGGGTGAGCAGGAACGGAGTTAGAACAGCCCCACAACTCAGCTGGAGTTCAGTTTTCCAAGAGATATGAAAGGCAACAAGGAAATCTTCTGCAAATGCATCAGCAGCAAAAGGCAGGCCTAGGAAAATGCTTGTCTTGTGCTGAAGGAAGCCGATGACATGGTGATGAAAAATACAGAAAACTGAGTCACTCTATAGTTTCTTTGCTCAGTCTTTATTGGTAAGTCTGCTCTCACCTTACTGGAACTCTGTGCTTAACAATAGAGGCTGGGGAGTGAGGGAAAGCACAACAGAAGACAATAACACCAGGAACTCCTCTAGCAAACTGTATGTACATAAAGCCATGGGAACAGCTGAGATGTGTCCAAGTATACTGCAGGAGCTGATCTCATTTTGAGACTGCTTTTGGCCAGTTTTGAAGGAATGGAATGACAGATGGAGGCACCAAGTGACTGGAAAAAGACAACGTTAAACTCCACTAGAAAGAGTAAGGGTGGGGGAATCTGGGGAATTACGGGCTCGGTAAAGAGCAGAACACAGTCGTGGGACTGAAACTATTTTATGCAACAGCACAATCTGGGGAGCATCTCTGCAGGAAAGGGTGTAGTTCACCCATGGGCAGTACATTGAACATCTCTCTCTGCAGCACGTCCTTGTAGTCATAAGGCCTAAGCACCTTTGGGGCTGCATCGACTGCAGCATAGCCAGTCATTTGAGGAAAGCGGTGATTCCCCCCAGTTCAGCTATCATGAGACCATATCCAGATTACTACGACTAGTTTTGTGTTTCTCTGTATGAGAATGACAAACTAAGGAAAGTGCAGCCAAATGCACCGTGAAGATCAGTGGTAGGAGCATTTGTCATACACGAAGATATCGAGAGAGGTGGAATTGTTTAACTGGGGAAAGAAAAAGCTATTTTTAACTGCAAAGGAAAAAGTGATAGAGGATGTAGGCTCAACTCTGAGGTCCATAGTGAAAATACAAGAGGCAACAAGAGAAATGCAGTTTGGATTTTAGGGCAGTAGCTTTTGTGATGAGACTAATTAAGCAGTGGAGCAGATTCTCAGAGAGACTATAGAGTCTCCATCCTTGGAGAGGGTTCCTGTGTATTGCTGAGAAATCGGTCTAACTTTGAAGTTGGTCCTGCAGAAGGTTGGGCTGGGTAATCTCAAAGAGCCTTTCCAATCTTAATTACTCTGTGATTCTTTGAAACTAATTATACATCAAAGAATAGATGAGTGGGTAGAGAACCATAGCATCCTGCCAGAAATTCTGTCCCACCAGGAGGAGGCTACCAGCATAATTCGCTTAAAAATTGCCCGTGGAAGTTTTGGTAGAACAGTACCTGGAGGATGCAGTACAATGATTGATTCCTTTCCAACATCTGAAAAGATTATTTCAGCTGGAACCTCATTCTGAAACAACATCCTGAAACCTTCAGCCACTATTAAAATGGAAAAATCATGTCTATCGAGTTTAAATCTTTGGCTCCCAGTACAGCTGCTTTGCACTGACCTGTTATGTTAATGCTGAGCTAGTAAAACTCCTGGGAATTCCCGTTCAGTGAGGAAAATCTAGCTGGCAGAGAAAGCAAGCTTGGCTGGCTTGGCTCCAGGATACTGAAGCGAAGGCCATTTCCAGAGTAGGGGTGGGAAGCTAAAATAGCTCATTATGATGGATACTTGTTTTGGCAGTAATGAAGAAGACTATCGTTTCTTCAGATAAGTACCTAAATATGTTGAGTGATGAGAATACCAAAAATTGATGTGCATTTCATATAGTTTGGGGTAAATTTTAATCTTTTTTAAGAAACGATGACAACAGCAAAAAAGCTCAGAATCACTGATTTTTGCAAGTCTTTAAATTTAGCAAAATAAGTTACTACTATAAAATAATGCCAGAAACCCTTATTTTACTTACAGGAATTTTTTCTTCTGCAAGAGCAGCATTGTTTTCCATAGCAATAATTGAAATGTGATGCTAGATTCTGATTTTTCCTATAGCTATATAAATCCAAAATGGCATAATTTTTTAAAGTATTTTTAATGAATATTTACATGGTTTTCTGAGAGAGAATTTAGTTCATACATTTTCACCCCTCAGTCTTTTTTTTTTTTCTTACAGCAAGGGACTACTGACTATAGCACAGAACGAAGCAATATAATCAGCATTTTAAAGAACGTTCCCTTTGAAAATACAGCCTTCTAACCATTTAGGATGACGTTTTATAAAACATATGAAAGAACTTATTTGCCAAGACTAATGAGAAAAACATCATAATCTGTAAGCCATCTATTTGTATTTTCTTGGGACACACTGCTGAATTCTAAACAAACCTGCCCGCTAATAAATTTTATTTATGAATAACATCAAGCTATAAAACATGGCACAATTTTCAGTACAACCCAGAGACTAAAAAGTCTTCCTTTGTCATCCACATTCAGTCTAGTTCTGGATTCCAGAACAAATTCCAGACAGGAAGATTTATGGAATGTGCACAGAGTGCATTAATCCACTGCACTACAAAGTCCATTAATTTTGAATACTGCTATCAATTGCATTACATGACATGGTGATAACTACATTATTACCTATATAAAAATGCCTTTCCTGATATTGAGGGCCTCATTTTTAGTCTCTGGATGCTTTGTGCAGTTTTATACATGCACAAGGGTAGGCAGAAATCTCAAAACATATATACATATGTTAAATATTTGCTTTCATATTTATTTCATCTTTAGCATCTAATATCAAAATTCTCATTTAATTAAATTAGAGATCCATATATTTTTGATTATTTTTATTGTTAAACGTTGTAAATTAAGTTGTCCATAAATGAAATTAAAGACCAGAAGTAAAAAGTAAAGCCAGCTATTAAATCCCATTTTCGTGGATTTAAAAAGATCAGAAGCATCACAGAATTATTTGATTGGAAGAGACATTTAAGATCATCAAGTCCAGTCATTCACCTGCACTGCCAGAGTGCCTAAACCATGTTCCTCAGCACCACATCTGCACGTCTTTTAAATACCTTCAGGGATGGGGTCTCCCCTTTCCTGGATAACCTGTACCAGGGCTTCACAACCCTCTCTGTAAAGAAATTTTTCCTAATATCCAACCTAAATCTCCCCTGGAACAACTTAAGGCCGTTCCCTCTTGTCATGTTGCTTGTTACCTGGGAGGAGAGACAGACCTCCACCTCACTACAACCTCCTTTCAGGGAGTTGTAGAGTGATGGGGTCACCCCTTGGACTTCTTTTCTGTACATGAAACAACCCCAGTTCCCTCCTCATAGGACTTGTTCTCCAGATCCTTCACCAGCTTCCTTGCCCTTCTGAGGAGAAATTCTGTTTTGACTAAACCATTGAATTTTATGGAGTCAAGATGTGCTTTTCAGTTTTTAAAGAGATACTTACATTGTCTAGATTCAGACACTCGCAGCATTTACCTTAAATGAGGAGTGGAGAATTAGATGCTTCTAAACAAAGCCAAGGCACATTAAGGTGTAAATCAGCTAACTGAACGTGATCGGAGGGATCACAACAGGCTGGTGAGATGGATTGACAGAAATCCCATGAAGTTGAACAGTAGCAAATGCAATTTTATTTTATTTTATTTTACTTGTTTTATTTTATTTTAAATTGGTGAGTAGTCAAATACTGGAGCAAGTTTTCCGGAAAGGCTTTGCAATCTCTCTCCTTGGGTGTGTTCAAGACTCAATTGCAGACAGTCCCGAGGAAACTGATCAAACTAGATCTGCTCTGAGCAGGTGGTTGTACTAGAAGCCTTCCAGAGGTCCCTTACAACCTAAATTATTCTCTGATTCTGTTACTTTAAAAGGAGATTTTATTGCCATCTTCAACTAGCAAATAGGTGCTTAGAGAAACTCTTGGCTATGCAGAGTGATAGGACAAGACACAAGCTGGAACACAGGAAAGTCCAGAAAAACATAAGGAAAAACTTCATCCTGAGAGCAGTCAAGCACTGGAAAAATGGACAAGAGAAGTTGTGATATTTCCAGGCTTAGAGATATTCAGAACATGGCTGAAAAAGGTCTTGAGCAACCTGATCTTATTTTGAGGTCACCCTCGCTTTTTTGGGAGCCTGGACTACACTAGTTGCAACCATTGAATGATTCTGAATGTTTAAAATTACTCTAAATTTTTTTTCCTTTTTAAGAGCTTAAATGAAAATTTGCCTCCAGGAATTCTGCAATTACTTTTTTACAGAAATTTCAACATCTGGTTGCAAAAACATCCCAGAGAACAATTCTCTTTTCCCCGTACACACACAGTCCACGTTATTTTACATTAATTTCTGGATCAAGTTTGGATCTGTAAGGATATAAGTCTCTCTGAAAATATGGCTATATATATATGATCAAATCCACACAATGCATAAGCCATAATTAACCATAGATTTCTACTCGTAAATGAGACAGAGTTGGTAGAGCTGGAAATAACGATTATATGATCTAATCTAATTTTTGCTTTTTTTCTTTTTTTATTATCTCCAGGAGATGCCTATTGCATGTTAACTGAAAAAAAAAAAATCCCACTTTTCTGTTATAGAAACACATTAAGACATTGGTTTGTTTACATGTGGTCAAACAGTTTCACAGAGTATTTTTGTAGAAGAGAAACGTGGCTGTCAGATTTTTTAAACCACAGCCTTTCTTCTGCAAAATTCTGAAAAATATTTTTTTTTACATAAAAAAGGTATGAAGTGTGAATATTATATATTCCTTAAAATGGGATGGAAAATCTATTTAATTTATATAGATATATCTATATGCTATAATCTTTTTTTGCTTGGCTTAAATCTCCTGTGAAATATGTCAGCCAGGGAACCCTCATTTTACCATGGCGTGAAGAGGGGCAATGGTGTACAATGGCTTAAGTAGTTTAGCCAGGTCACTAGTTTAGCCATTAAAATTTAATTTCTTTTGAAGTATGTCTTCATATATACCACTGGGAGCAGCATTTTTTTATGGTATGTAACTCATCTATTTAAGGCCTCTTCTATGAAAGACAGTGGTAGAAGTAAGGCATGAATTTAAGAGGTCTTTTTGATTTATTACTCCTCTAACCTGCTGACTGATAAAACAAAAGAAAAATCTCTTTCCTGACAAAATTGGTCCCAGTTCTGATGGGTTAGTAAAGATCTCCTTTTTAGGAGAATTTGCTTTAACTAGTCAGTTGTATTCCCTCCCATGTGACGTCAGCTGCATCTCCATTTTTTCATTGGTTAAAAGTTTTCGCGGGTCTGCTCGATTTTCACACCATTTCTGCTTTAAAAAGCCACGCTGCGCCAGTGTTAGATTCAGTCTTTCTGCACTCTCTGCCACCCCAGACGACATTGGAGCAAACCCCTCTGGACTCCGGCAGCCCCGCCAGGAACCGCCAGAGCCAAGCCACGCTTCCCCGAAGCCGTCACCTGATTGCTGCCTGCCCT
>NW_010393460.1:14893-63867 GCF_000710305.1 Buceros rhinoceros silvestris | reverse complement strand
TTGGCACAGCCGCTGCTGCAGGAGCCTGCCACGCCGCGTGCCGTGAGTGACCAGCGCCCAGGAACCACACCCCGTCCGAGGACTGACCGAACACCCCTCGCCTCTGGAGCTGCTTGCTCAAGCCGCGCCACGAACCACTAAAGCCGAGCGGCTGTGTGCCCAGAGCACCACTGCGGGGGAGTGAAACCTCCCCCCCGCCTTGCCGTCTGGGAGCCGCTGCTGCAGAGCGCGCCGTGCAGGGGGACTGCCCTGCACGCCCGAGAGCTGGTTGCCTCTGCTTTGCCTCAATTCCATGATAGAGACTGGTAGGTTTGTGCGAATTCTACTTTTAATCGCAGGGTCGGGAATATTGTAACTGTACGGGTTCCTGTGTTCTGCTCACGCGGCAGAACACGTGGCCGCCACCATCTCAGATCGCTGCCGTAGGTCGGGTTTCACTTTTGCTACCAGCCACGGGTTAACCCTCGCCTTCCCAAAACCCTCAATATCTCACTGGTTTTCTTGTGTATTTAATATATATCTGTTTGTGGTGTTATTAAAGTTTGTTTCAGTTTTCCAAAAAGCATTTTAGAGGTCTCACTAATTCTTTTCTCCCTTCCCCTATCTCTGGTTGGATAGGGAAGGGTATTATCGTCATCGGACCTGTCTCAACCTCGGCCAACTGTTGACACCAGTTAAAAATTTAAGAAAGGATGTGTACTTTGGCTAATAATAACAATCCTTCCTCAGTCAAATGATGAACTGAATTCTGCTTTTAAAGACAGAGTATCTATTATGCATGGTGCTAAAAGTGGTGTTTTTAACTGTCCTTAAGAAAGAACCCTCATAAAAGTCATGGGGTGTAAATCTAATGCCGAGATGAACTGACATATTTAGTCTGATGAGGGAGAGAAAAACAAACTACTGGAAAAATATCACAGCAGATGGCCTTTTGCCTCCCACATGTCAAGCTTCTTGTACACCAACTGTTGTGATGCCATTTGTCTTTGTTAGTAGGACCCTAGGTTAACTAAGCATCAGGGTGAGAAAAGGGATTTTTCTAGGTGAATAATTCCTGAAAGCTGAGATGACATCCTTAGAGCCATTAACAGATTTGTTGTCCATATTGTAGGATAATTCTTTACAGAAGCTACTGGAGCCAAAAGGCCAATCACACTGTTCCATGAGCACAAATAGCTGATATCTAAATATTTCACTGGCCTGCAATTGAGGATTATATTTTTCGTTAATACAGCCTAAACATGCAGCTTTATGTGTGTATGAGCACAAGAAAGCATGCAAAACTATTTTCAGAAAGAAATTCAAACCTTCAAGGAGTGATTTATAAGCTTAATTTTCTGTGAGTAATCTCACTAAAGTTAATTCGTTAAGCATTAGGTAAATTCAGAGTGAGACTGGAGCTTTAGTGGTTAAGCATGTTAAAAATCTTGTATTGGGTTATGAAGGGATAAGGAGGAGAATGAAACAGAAAATTAAAGATTTTTCCTTCTGGTTAAGGATGACATTTGGTTGTTTATCTTTTCTCATTCGGCTTTAATGGTCTCAACTGCAGGCTTTCTGATAGATCGAGCTCTAAGTAAAATAAGTACAGTAAAATAAAGTCATGGAAAGAAAAGACAAATTCTTGTAGTGTAAATGTATATGAACCTACCCTCAGAATGGGTAACACTCCCCATCCCCTGTCTCTCAACATTCTTGCACACTGTGTTCAAATATCCAAAAATACTCCCTGCCTGAGCTTTGATTTTTAAAGCATCTTTTCTGTCACTGTTCTGATAACGCATCTGCAGTCAAAGAAATGGTTGCTTCTGGAAGCTACACAAAATGACTTGTAGCTCGTATATGTGGTCCGTTCTTTCATCACCTTCCAGGACAGACACACAAGAATTCATTTTCAATTCTTTTTTTTTTTTTAAGACTTTATTTAGGTTTATTCTTTCTTCCTTATTTTTATTGAGTTCCATAGCACGAAATGATAAATTTTAAACCTAAGCCAGCTCTCAGCTTAGCTTTTTCTTATAATGTATCTGCAAAATATTTTTTCCCTCTGTATCATTAGACATTGAAATACAAAATATGTAACATACATATATAAAATTCTAAGTCAATACCTAGCCAGTCTAATGAATAATTCTATTATTTGGGACATCTTGTATTTTGGATCCGGGTTTGTGTCTACAGAAGGCAAAAATCAGCATGGGAATTTTTAAATGTTGCTCAGTGTTTCTTGTGATCTTTCAGAAGTGTGATCCGTCCTGACTCACCTGTTTTCAGGCAACCTGAAATAATCCACCAGTCCCAAACCGTTTTTTTTTTAAGGTCCTGAGGGATGCCTCTCCCTGCAAAGGCTATGTCTTCAGTTGCCCCGTGGACATACCCTATCAGCAGACACAGATTACAAATTATTCAGTAGGAGAGGAGAAATCAACTACAGAGGTGTGCCCTGAAAATATACTGAAGTGACTGCAGAAGAGTCATCTCACACAAGAATCTCTGAGTTAAAAACATCTTCCCAGCTACCAATGATCAATTGTTATGCAATAGCTGCTGGACTTTGGCTGGGGGTTAGTGGTGAAACGACAACGGATTGTTACACTAAATTACAATAATCTCCCTGTTAAAATTGCTTCCTATTTTTCTTTTTGCAGTAGCTACATACCTTTCCCCAATGCCACTTTCTTCATGCCCCTAGGAACTCTTTTATTCCTTACAGTTGGAAACTCCCATCGCAAGGAGCACAGATCTTTCAATGCAACTTCTAAATGCTATAATAATATAATTCAGTATTACAATAAATGCATTTATAATTATGCATATAGGTCAATAATCGTAGCTCAGTTTGATACAGTATTGGATTTTCATTTGGGAACTCAGTGAATTAGTTACACCTCTTGATTTTACTGTAGATTGATAAAAATGTCTTATTTCATACACCAATTACACATTCAACAAAATTACCATAAAAAACTCACTTTTGGGCAGTGCAACCCTGCCACATGAGCTGAGACAGAATTATGCAATTTAATCATAACTGGATAACTGCAGGATAATCAGGATCAAAAATCATTATGCACATTCAGAAACCTTTCAGGCCAGTATGTGCAGTGTAACTCAGAACATATTGACAGTGAAAACAGTGACAGCATTATCCAGATCCTCCGTAGATGCTCACTACTCTGAGAATACTCTGGGAATGAGTTTGAAGGTAATCAAGAGTAGCACACAGAGGAAAATGAAACGTATTGTTCACTGCTTTTTCCTTCCATCTGTAAGCCTATAGTTACTTCACCTTGTTTTGTATTCTGCATTAGATAGAATGACATGAATGAGGAGGCTTACAATTTATACTGCTGCCTTGTCACAATAAAGGATTCTAATTGTAGAGGCTCCAAATTGTCCCACAAGAAAGGTAATACTGGCAGTGATAACTTCTAAGAGGATATTATAAATGAAACAAGGTAGAAGAACTCTACTCAGTCTTTCCGCATCCAAAGCTGCTTGATTTTCATCAGCTAGTGTTTGCTGGCCATGCTCTGTTATTAAATTGGCACAAATCCCATTGAATTGATTCAGTTCAAAGACACTCTATAAAGAGTGCAAGTTATGGCTCACATTGCTCCCCTCAAAGAATATTACATCACTGTCCCTCATCCTCCAGCTCTGCTTCTCAATAGACTCCATACCATCATGAGTGGTTTTGCCCAAGCAAAATTAAAATGAGAGGACGTCTGTTTTGCAGAAGTTTCGGGATATTTGTATAAAATCGTATCTGAAACATCAGAAAACCTAAAAATAGTATTAAGAGCACATTTGTTCTAACTGCATGACTTTCCTAGTTGGATTTCTTCTTCCTTTTTTTTTTTTTTATTATTGAAGACCTCTGCTATATTTTAAGTAATATTCCATCAAAAGTCTGCTCCACAGATCATTGCATTCATTAAGACTTCCACTATAAAGAATACTAGAATACGGTTGAAAGGGGTATCAAAATGTGACCTGCACAATGGTCATTTCTGTTCCTGTCCTACTTTTATTAGTACTGAGGTTTAAGCATCAGTTTCCTTCTCACATTTCCTTTTGGATATTTGCATTCTCCTGCAAAAATGAAATCTGCAGGATTTTCTCCTCCCTGCTGTACTTAAACTATGCCATATGTTTGCTATAACCTCTGTAGCACATTTAAAGTGAATGAAATGAAGGTGATTGGGAATGATGGATTCAGCAAGTATAAATCATGCCTGACTGATGTGATAACCTTCTGGGATAGCATGACTGACTGGGTAGATGAGGAAAAAGCAGTGGATGTTGTCTACCTTGACTTCAGCAAGACTTTTGACCCTGTCTGCCATAGCATCTATATAGAGAAGTTTAGGAAGTGCAGGCTAGATGAGTTGACAGATGAGTGAGGTGGATTGAGAACTGGCTGAATGACAGAGCTCAGAGGGTTGTGACCTGCAGTGCAAAGTCTACGTGGAGGCCTGCAGCTAGTGGTGTTCCTCAGGGATCTGTACTGGGTCCAGTCTGGTGCAACATATTCATCAATAACCTGTATGAAGGGACAAAGTGTCTCCTCAGCCAGTTTGCTGATGATACAGAACTGGGAGGAGTGGCTGACACACCAGAAGGTTGTGTTGCCATCCGGCAAGACCTGGGCAGGCTAGAGAGCTGGGCAGAGAGGGTCCAAATTAAGTTCAGCAAGGGTAACTGTAGGGTGCTGCACCTGGGGAGGAATAACCCTCTGCACCTGTACAGGTTAGGGGTTGACCTGCTGGAAAGCAGCTCCTCAGAGAAGGCCCTGGAAGTCCTGGTGGACCACTAGTTACCCATGAGCCAACAATGTGCCCTCGTGGCCAAGAAGACCAACGATGTCCTTTAGAAAGGTGTGGCCAGCAGGTTGAGGGGGGTTCTCCTCCCCCTCTACTCTGTTCTGGTGAGGCCACAACTGGAGACCTGTGTCCAGTTCTGGGCTCCCCAGTTCAAGAGAGACAAGGTACTACTGGAGGAAGTCTAGTGGAGGACTATGAGGGGACTGGAGCATCTCACTTATGAGGAAAGGCTAATGGACCTGGTTTGGTTTAGCCTGGAGAAGGCTGAGAGGTGCTCTTATCAAAAGGCAGGTGGCAAGAGGAGGGGCCAGACTCACCCGTTATGAAGGGACAAAGTGTCTCCTCAGCCAGTTTGCTGATGATACAGAACTGGGAGGAGTGGCTGACACACCAGAAGGTTGTGTTGCCATCCGGCAAGACCTGGGCAGGCTAGAGAGCTGGGCAGAGAGGGTCCAAATTAAGTTCAGCAAGGGTAACTGTAGGGTGCTGCACCTGGGGAGGAATAACCCTCTGCACCTGTACAGGTTAGGGGTTGACCTGCTGGAAAGCAGCTCCTCAGAGAAGGCCCTGGAAGTCCTGGTGGACCACTAGTTACCCATGAGCCAACAATGTGCCCTCGTGGCCAAGAAGACCAACGATGTCCTTTAGAAAGGTGTGGCCAGCAGGTTGAGGGGGGTTCTCCTCCCCCTCTACTCTGTTCTGGTGAGGCCACAACTGGAGACCTGTGTCCAGTTCTGGGCTCCCCAGTTCAAGAGAGACAAGGTACTACTGGAGGAAGTCTAGTGGAGGACTATGAGGGGACTGGAGCATCTCACTTATGAGGAAAGGCTAATGGACCTGGTTTGGTTTAGCCTGGAGAAGGCTGAGAGGTGCTCTTATCAAAAGGCAGGTGTCAAGAGGAGGGGCCAGACTCTTCTCAGTACTGCCCAGCAACAGGACAAGGGGCAACAGGCACAAACTGGAACTCAGGAAGTTCCATCTAAACATGAGGAAAAACTTATTTTCTTTACTTTGAGGGTAACAGAGCACTGGAACATGCTGCCCAGAGAGATTTTGGCAGTCTCCTTTCCTGGAGACTTTGAAAACCCACCAGGATGTAGTCCTGTGCAGTCTGCTCTAGGTGAACTTGCTTTAGCAGGAGGATTGAATTAGATGATCTCCAGAGGTCTCTTCCAAGCTCTACCATTCTCTGAATCTGTGTGATTCTGTGAAATGCTTTCTGTCCATTCAACAGAGTAGTGAAGAAAATGCTGTGTATTTGGATCAGGGCTGAAGAGGTTTCCTTCATATTACTTCTACTAATAATATAAATTTTAATATCAAGTTTATTGTCATTTATAGCAGTATGAACTTGAAGTAATGCCAACGCCTTCAGTGAATTTTCCCTAGGCTTTTAGTTAGTAGAGGCTCTGACCCTTGGACATTACTGATGTTGCATTGGATTTACCTCACAATAATGAATCAGGGAATGAATCTGAGATTTGTTTACAGGAGTATCAAAAGGTAAGTTTGCAGAGGACAATACAAGGGTCAATTTAATTAACATCAACAGCATCCCTGAGAAACCGTTAGCTTGGCTTTTATTTGCTGTATAAACTGGATGGATTCTTGGAAGAAACAAGAGAGTGCAAAATCCCCTTTACAAACATTAACAGTCCATTGTCATATCTCTGACACTTTTCTATTAAAGTATTAAATACAACTCAGCCCTTAATGACTCTTTCAACAATGAACTGCCAGTTCAAATAACCATCTTTAGGGTCTTGTCTATTACTACTTTCTTTTTCCCGAGCTCTCTCTCACGGCATAAAATATTACTTATCATGTAGCAACCTGAACAGCTATTAAAAATCCATCTGAAACAAAGAATGAAATGAGGCAGCTACACCTGTTTATTATGTCCATTTATGTACGGCATTGTCTACCAAACCCACCCAGTCTTGGGGCAGAAATAAATCTTGTTTATTTAATCACTGGACAGTAAAAGACTATGTCTTGTTCATTTTAAATAGTGTAACATCTAATAAAATACTCTGCAAGCCAGAACTTGAAGGGGAAAATTTATTTTCACACTATCCATAGTGAATTGCTTTTGATATTAATTACACCACAACAATGATATTGAATTCATTGGTCATTACGGCCCACTGTACCCAGCAGTATGACTGTTCTTCCTTTTGCTTTCACAGTGCATCAGAGAAAATATGATAGCTACTACACAGAGCAGGACATATACAAGCTGAAATTATCTGAAGCAGTCCCTAGGAACATCTATTGAGCCACAACTAACGATGCAGTTTTCAAGGCTGGGAGACTGCCAATGGATGAACAAAATCACTATCTAACGGAAACAAATCTAAATGTTAATAAGGCAAGAGAAATTAAGGTACTTACGCAGAAAAGCCCTAGATAGCTGCATTCTGCCTTAATCAACTTGTGGTTTAATTTTTCTAGCTACTCTCATTTCTGGTTTCTTGAAAGCTGGGAACAGAGTTCCAATGTCCTGCTGGGATCAATGGCATTTTCTGTCAAAGTGAGTTTGGTATAACTCTTAACTTATAGTAGATGCTGTAGTATGAAGCAAGCATAATTAAATACACAACAAAAAACCCACTCAAAACAATGTTTAACTTTTAGTAAAGAAACAGTGACTTGACATCTCTAGAATGGTAAGAGGCCGAGAAAGAGAGGAAAAGACATTTAGAGAAAACATGATGAGGAAGATGAAAAGTTCGAAGAGTACTTAAAACAAGTTGAGAAGAAGATTAAGGTGGAAATAAATAAATAAGATATGAGAAATTTCAGAAAATGCTTTAAAGAAATTGAAGAAACAATTTGCCTACTTTTATTTTGTAGCAATTTTTTTTATAACACTGATAAGAAAGGAATTTTCTATTACCTTGTTCCTAATTTTGGGAAAAAAGCATTACCCATGTGAGGAATCCTTCTGAAGAAAGACAAATGAAGTCCTTAGTATTTCACCGTAAAAAATAATTGTATGCAATTAAAGTGGGTGAAACAGCACTGTCTCAAAAGAGCTACTCTGTATTACATACACTAATGATCATTTGGCATATATAACCAAGACGTAGAAAATTCCATGGAAAATTTCCTACATTGCAAAACACAAACAGTTTTGGAATCTTTTTATATTTGAGAAATAGAAATTCTAACCTCTTTATTATTTTCCTCTAAAAGACTCAAAATATAATATCATATCTATAGAAAACCAACCACCGACACCAAAGTATAAAACTTGTTGAAAGTTCTTGAGGTATTTGTGGTGAGTTAATTGCTCCTTTTTGTACAATGACCCTATAAAATGTTGTGAAAGAAAGATAACTCTGAAAGCTTCCCCCATGGAGTTCAATATAGGAGGACAAAGAGGCAAGGATTGTACAAGGACCATGATCTTTTCCTGTTTCCATGGTGATATAGTTCCAGAAAAGATGCACCCATTTAAACGAGTGGATCCTGCTCCATTATATTTTTAAGGAGATGTAGCTCTGCGGGTTATGCTTTGGAATGTAGATAAAGTTCCTGAGCCCTGTTCAAACTCTTTCCATCCCTCCTCATTTAGACAGCAAGTGCTAAGAGGAATCACAATGTAGAAAAGCCACAGAGAGTGTGAAGATTCTTGAAAAGTCTCACATTTTGAGGAAGAGAGATTTCAGACATGCATTCTCCAAAAATGGCCCACATTCCTTACACAGGGATGAGAAAATGGAGGTTTTCTTCTTAAAGAAAACGTCTCAGAGATGTTTCTCGCTGTTGATAGGCCATCATAATCAACTTATGTTATTGCATCCTGGAACTTAATTGTCATAATTTACTGAGAAAGTGAACTATCAGGACTTGGCTTTGAGTTTTCTCTCTTATAACAGCAAGGAAGATGAACCTTTTAAATGGAGATAACACCTGTCATCACACTAATCATACAGGTGGAAAATTCAGACAAGATACTGGACATACATTGTCCCTCTTCCAAATGTCAACCTTCAAAGCTAAGAAAAGAAAAGGTTAAAAAAAGATGCTCAGTTTACTTAGGTATAGGTTGGTCTATCCCTGAAATCAGCATGGATCTGAGAGAATGTTAGTAGGGTCGTAGGATGATTATGTCCCATGAGAAAGAGCAAGACAGATAGTAATTTTCTGTGGTTAGTGTAGAGGAAGGAGATTGTAATGTGTGAGTGTCTCTACTTAACTCATTTTTTCTGGTATTCCATAGAATTATGAATTTTCCAGACTCTTCATTTCAGTGTTTTCTAAGTCTTCGTTGAGAATCAGGAAAGAAGGAGCAACAGTTCTATGAGAAATGTTCCCAGTGGGTGTTTCTGCTCCCCACTGATTGGGTGGGTTCATCTCACTGTGTAGCTGTTGCTTGACTTATTCTATATTGTTAAGACGAGACACCTCTACCCAGAATGAAATGTGTTACCTCCCAGGACATGCAGGTGCAAGATCCAAGAATGATAATGTTTGTATGGTGGGTTATTTATAGTGACTGAGATGGGGATTGCTTGGCATTAAACTCTATGTTACACAAGTTAATTAAACTATGGCAAATTGTTTCCAGCTTGAATTTAGGTTTGAAGTTTCTTGCTTCTAGTTTAGATACAAAGAAGGTCTCGTACCTGAAAACTCAACTGATGTTTCACTTCTAACAACTGGTTTAGACCTCTATCTGCAAACCTTATCTCTCTAACATCCTTGACCTTGCATTCAGAAGAGGTCAACAAAGCTGGTGAAAGGGCTGCAAGGCTAAGGACCATGGGCTTGTCTAGTTTCAAGAAAAGGAGGATGAGGAGCAATCTCATTGTTCTCTACAGCTTCCTGAGAAGGGGACTGGAGAGGGAGGTGGTAATCTCTTCTCCCTGGTATGTAGTGATAGGACACATGGAAATGGTTCAAAACTCTGTTAGGGAAGATTTACACTGGACATTAGGAAGCATTTCTTTACCAAGAGGTTTGTTGAACACTGGAACAGGCTTCCTAGAGAGGTGGTTGGTGCCCCAAACCTGTCAGTGTTTAAGAGGCTTTTGGACAATGCCCTTAACAACATGCTGACTGAGCTGCCATGCAGTTGGACTAGGTACCAAGAGGTTTGTTGAACACTGGAACAGGCTTCCTAGAGAGGTGGTTGGTGCCCCAAACCTGTCAGTGTTTAAGAGGCTTTTGGACAATGCCCTTAACAACATGCTGACTGAGCTGCCATGCAGTTGGACTAGGTAATCATTGTAGGTCGTTCTATTCTATTCTATTCTATTCTATTCTATTCTATTCTATTCTATTCTATTCTGTTCTGACATAACTATCATGGTTGTTGCTAAATGTATTCAGACATCCTTCTGCAAATTTCCAGCAACTTATTACTGTCCTAGACTTTTACAGCAGTCATATTCCTGTCAGTCTACACCCTTTTCCTCTGCTGTTCGAAGAGACACCCATAAGTTTGCACATATTTACCGATTTCCAGACAGGAACAGTGTTACTGAAACTAAGTTCGGTACCAAAGTTAATTCCCATAAATGATATGTGCTTCACTAGCAAAGAAAAGTTTTTCTTTATTGGGAGTCTCTCAGGCAAAAACCCCCCAACGCACTCCAAATTGTTATTCCTAAAGAAGATCCTAGGTCAGTGTCCTTAAATCCTGCTTTTCCTGAGCAATACGTATAAAATAGCAGCACACCCTTTTCCAGTTTCTCAGCTATGCTTTAAAAAAAAGATTCTTTTAAAAGATACGCTTTTAAATATTTAAAATATAGTAGAGATTTTCAGTTTACCTTTTTCTCTTGGCTGTCAGAGATGCTTTCAGAGCTGCTTTTATCAAAAATATGATTTGATATAATCAATTTGTAATATTATTTTGCTTATTGATAATTTTTTTTTGGAGCCAGACTAAGACACTCACAATCCCTACTCCCAGACTAACAGAACTTAAGTAACGTTCCACAGATTTCAGGGCTTGAGGGCACCCTAAAATTTTTAATGACATGTTTTTATACTGTGTTTAATAAATTGGACTTTCTAGTTATAGATTTTAAAACGTGGTTTCCTTGGATTCTCAATAGTTAAGAAAAAATCTACTCTCTGAGAATCAGCTAATCATTCTACTCACTAAGTATAATGGATGCCCACAAACCTGCCTCCTGAAACTACTGTTATTTTGAGTAACACTTTAAAGAGAGACAGTATCAGATGATGGTGACACCTTCTGCATGCAGAAGAAATTAGAACTTTCAACGTGTCTTTAATACTTGGAAAGTGCAAACACCTAAGGAAAAAAGCACGTTTGCCAGAGTGAGAAATAGATTCAGCTAGAAGTAATGAGCAGAGAGATAGGGCTGATTCTTTCTCTTGTATATGTCAGATGTATTTATCGACTTCCAGTTTATTCTGCCTAAGAGCCAACCTTAAAAAAGAAAATTTTAGCTAATGAGAGGTTTCTTGCAAAAAGATCTGTTAAGGTTTGAAAACATTTTTGTTTGCCAGTCAACAGCTGTATTAATTTTAACTGCAACTTTTGTAAAAGCTCAATTTTGCTTCAGCAAATAAAGAGGCAGTTTCCTCAGTGTTAATGACTTACTTTGAACCCATCAAACAGGCTTTAAAGTGACATTCCTTCACTACAGTGTCATTAGAAATTTGTGTAAAAGGGAACTGGTGTAAGGTGAGTTTGTCATTTGTATCCAGTATAACAGACAGCAGCAGAAGAGTCAGTGACACTTTCATTTTGGCAGGTCTCTTCCGTAGTTTATCTTAGACTGGTTTGAAAATGCTACAAATATTTTAATTCAAAGTGGCATCACATTTTGGTACCTGAATGATAAGAATCAAAGACTATCTGATAGCGATGTATTAGCTGACTACAATCTGATCATACATAAAATGAGACGTCAAAATTTAGTGCCTTAGCTAAACAGGATAAAAGTGACGTCACTTTCTTCCTCTGGAGTGGACAAACCACCTACTGAGACCAAGTCTTGGAAGAAGCTAAAAAGTTTCTGGATTAAAATCCCTCTCTCCTCTATTATTTAATTGTTCTCAGTAGATCATTTACAGAGTTGTATTATCTAGGGAAAGGTAGTGTTAGGTCATTTCTGTACCCAACTCCACCTCATGTTGTACAGTTGCTTTCAATAGAGAATTAAGGAAGTGAACAGTACAGCCAGAGGTCCTTGCTCATCTGAAGGCAATTAAATCTTTTAACACTAATGATGTTGAAAGAAAGAGGTTTTTTCCCTTTTGAACTAGTTTAGATGAGTCAGTTAATTATGCTTTAGTTTTACAGTTGACAGATGTGCTAAGAGTTTTGCTTTATCAGTTATGGATCATAAGAAGTAACACTATTTCTCATGTAAAGAGTAAATTCAATTGGTTCAGCTGTGAATATGTGCAATGCTGAAAAATATATTGTAATAGGCTAATTATTAATTACAGAATTGTTGAAAATGGAGGGTATCTCTTGAGATCACCTAGTCCAACCTCACTACTTACACAGAATCAAATAGAGCAGGTTGCCTAGGACAATATCCAGATGAGTTTTGGATATCTCCACAGATAGAGATGCTATTTTTTGGCATTGGTCATGATTCTGATATGCTTTGGTGGGCATAGACTACTACTTATATATACTGTTATGTAGTATCTGGATTTATCTCAATGGTTTGGAGATAAGAAGGAAGGCTCATGCTACCTAACTATGAACAAGCACTGAAGAATTCCTGAAACCTATCAGTGGAACAAACCGTTTTGAATCCTACTTAGACTGTAGTACTCCATCATAATTTGTATTGTTGGCAATGAACCAGTTCTTAGAAATGTGGGAGACAAAAATGTATGAGACAATTGTTGCAGGGCAATGAAAAGTGGATGAAAGATGGACAGTGGTTAAGGAGATCTGAGCATCTGTCAGTTCCAAAGGATGATGAGATTTTAGAAGATGGATATGCTTGTCCACTCTTTTGAAACTATGTTGTTTCTTTTTTTTCCCAATATTGTAATTTAATTATTGAATAATAAAAAAAGAAATTAACTTATTAACAAGGAGTGATTTGACCAGTATCTGCCATTCTTCATCTTTCCCCAAAGGGAAGGGCTGCAAATACTCAGATTGTCTCAGAGCAGGAAAGCTGTGGACACGGAGGGCAGTACAGCTCAGACACCAAGAAGAATAGAGGGATTTGATCTAGGAAAGCACATACAGATGCGATCTAGATTTGACTAAATGGACTAATGGAAGTCCATTAAAACCAGTGGGGATCATAGGGGTCCCTGATTTCTGATGTGCTTAAATATATACTGAGCACTGACGTGGTATTTCCATTCAGTGAACTCCAAAGTATCTGAGGGATCCTAGAGACATGCAGAGGTCCGCTCACAGGAGGCCTCTCCACTGACTTACCTCTCCTTAATAAGTCAGTATCTTTTGTAAACTGGGGGTGAGAGTATCACCCATTTTCCATCCTTTGTCCAAAATCAAGGTTTCATAGGACAGCAGCACCTCTCAAGCACATAACCTCTGCATAACACCAAACATGGGGGTACTCTCTGGATGTTCTTAAGCACTTCTCAGTGCTTAAGGAAACATAACTCCAAGTAGATGCTAGCCCAAACACCTCCATGTAGCTCTAATACACCAACAGTTTATTCTCTTCTTGAAATTTGGTCCTCTTTAACTTACTGTGCTGTTTTATTTGTAGCGTATGAAGAATTTAGAATGTACATATGATCTTCACCATTGCTTTCACATGACTTTAATAATAACTGCAAATCTACCACCCATAGGAATCAATTCTTATACCCTCACAGAAGTGAGAGACTATAAAATACGGAACATAAAATCTCACAGCTAGATACTCAGTAGTTACAAATAATTCATCTTCTTCTCCAGTCTTCACAACAAAGGTGTTAGTCTGGACTTCAGGAGCTGAGGTAGATCAGTAGCTGAGAGATATTTGAGCCCTTTTTGCCTCTTTTCATCATGCTTCCATCAATGTCAAGCAGTAAATCTTTCCTAATTGCATGAATAAAACACACTTCCACACTTCCAAGTTAATTTCTAATAAATAAAATACAGAGAAAACATTTTAAAGAATTTACCAACAGCTGGCTGAATTGAGCAAAAATCTCTAGGTTTTTTGAGTACTACGCAGGAAGCATAAATATGAAGGTACATCCTTGAACAGAAACCAAGGACAGACTGGAATATCCTACTAATCTACCTCAGGCAAAAGCCTGTCTGAGCAGATGGGCTTTTCTCTATGCCTCCAGGATTTTCTGCATTACTGGTGGAAATTAGTTCCAGAGGGGAAAGCTTTCTCTTGAGTATTTGTCATCATTTGCCCCGAGATGTTAAACTCAGCAGCAGCAGAGAAGAAAAGAAGCATTTCCCCAGAAAAATAGGACCTGAAGCATCTTGGAGAGTAGCGTGAGTTTATTGGCATGTAGTTTACAAGTGAGCTGTAATGACAGCTTGTGCTGTCCAGAGCTAATTCTTCCTTTGCAAGAAGTGTGGGAGAAGTTGTCCTGAGCAATGAACTCACAATAGTTCTATATTCACAGCGTCATACTCCAGACCAGCCAGAATTGCCAAAACAGACTGCTAGGGAACATGAAATTTCATCAGCCACAGCTGCTGATTTCTGGATACGTAGATTAGAAATTAGGCTCAGAGACCACAAAGCAAAAGAAAACTAATTTCTGTAAAACTATATTTTTTCCATGTTCCAACTGACTGTAAGTTTTAATAATTGGTGTTGTATATAGCACCCATTTGACATACCCCTTGATCCTGTGAAAACTCACGGGGCTTGGTTATTTGCATAAAGACAAATATAAGTGGAAGTTGCTGGCCTTTTATGCACATATGCCTGACATTTATGTTCAAGCCAAATTATTTATTTCTTCTTTTTATTTTTTATCAAAATTTTAATTATAAAAACATGGTCCCACTCTTCATTTGATATACAAGACATTCTGAGCCTGATGTCATTTTAATTCACGGTTTTCACAAAAGGGAAGTTTATCAAAATTTTAATTATAAAAACATGGTCCTACTCTTCATTTGATATACAAGATATTCTGAGCCTGATGTCATTTTAATTCATGGTTTTCACAAAAGAGAAGCCCATAATCCATTAGGACTATATATAAAAGCATTTTAAAGCAAATACGATCAACACAACTTTTCAGAAAATGAACTCCTTTTCAGTAAATCGTGTATTGATTTTACAGCTTTGCATGCATAGTGTGTCACTTAGAGAAAATGTCTCCTCCAAGTGTCTGCCCACTCCTTGCGAACACGCTACTTGAAAACCTAAGTAGTTTGCCAAGGTCTGGTCTAATTTATTTACATTACACATTGTCAACAGCAGTAGGTGGCAATCACCATGAGACCAAAAAAAGAGGCACTTTGAGAGCAAATAGAAAATAGTGAATGAAAAATGATGCTTGCATGCAAGATGAAAATGGGCTCTGAATGTTTTGGACTGAAAACCAGTATTTGGGATTGCTTCTGACTTTTACTGGGTTATTAGGAGGTTGAAACAGTATTTTCAATCTTAGTAGAGTTCACTAGGCATCCTATTTAGTAAGACTGTGGAATTTAGGAGAGAATCGTGCATTTTTAAGATGATGTGAACTCTGGTCTGGCTGCCTAAAGAATGACCAACTTGCTGTCCTCAGTGATGGGCACAGAAAGATCTACATTGGCATGTAACGGTAAATGTGGGGCTGTCAAGGCGTGAGTGCAATCCTGTACTGTGACCTAAAGGAGCATCTGGATGATGCTCTTAGTCATATGTTTTAGTTTTAGGTAGGCTTGTGAGGAGCAGGGAGTTGGGCTCAATGATCCTTACAGGTCCATTCCAACATGAAATATTTTATGATTCTGTGATTGGGGGATCTGAGCCAGACTGTCAAGTGGTACTGCTGCCTTTGCCTGAGTAACAGATTTCACAGAAGCAGAAATTTCTGAGAATTCAAAATATTTCCATGCTACATAGGGTCAAACCCCGGACTTTTAAAAAGTATTATTTGAGCAGAAAAAGCACAGCACCTACACGATAAGGATAAACACTTAGCACAGAAGAAGCCATGATAGAAACCTTTGCTGTACCTAGTAAGTATCCGGGATGTGGAGTGGGACATATCCTATGTGCCAGTTAAGGATTCAAGCATCTAAGCTGTCAACTATGCTGAAGTGGGATATTTTTCTCTTATTCTGACTTGTCATTTCTTTTCTGGGCCTAAGGAGCCACCCTAGTCTTCCAGTGCCAGTAGATGTTTCTCTGAGGACATTTTAAGTCAGGCAAAGCTGAGGAGAGGAGCAGGGTAGATGAGGTGCTCCAAAGGGGAACTCCCTAGTTTCACCACCGGTGGATAAGCTGGCAGAAAGAAAATGTGCATTACTGGTCCTTTTTCTTCATAGCAGATCAGGTGGGAGCACTAAGATATATTCTGAAGATATGTTTCTATCATATTCTGTGGGTTAAAAAATAAAAAAAAGAAGCACTGAACTCTTATTAGCTCTCCTGGTTCTCGCTGTAAGGGGCAGAGCTACAGACTCAAAGCAAGGCTTAGCTTAGTGCCGTGTTAAAGAACTATCTCATTTTAAAACTAGGAAATGGAGTGGGTGTTTTTGTCCATAACATGCAGTTTGGCAATCAAATTACTCAGCTTCATTGTCTTTTATTCTCTCCCTTAAGTTCACAATATAGGCTTTATTCTCGTTTTACTTTTTTATCTGCTTTAAACCAAAATGTAACTCCACTGGCTTTGGTGAACTCATTCCTGAATTATACCCTGGAGTAACAAAGTGAATGACAACCCAATAGGAAACATACGATTGTGCAGAGTGAATTCCACATTGGCCTGCACCCTGCATGATTGTATTGAAGTCAATCTAAGCCGTGTAAGTTATTGCACAATTTTTTGCATGAGAGAAAAAAAAAATTAAAATAAAGTGAAAGAACCTAAGTCTAGCCTTGTGTTTTATCCTAAGCCAAATGGGTAGACAGCTTGCATTTGCCAGCCTTCTCACAAAGAGCCTAAAGGGACCTGTTTGCCAACATTTGATTCCCTGGCAGCAAGCTTTTTGTACTTCCCTTAATTAGCCAGCACAGTGCGTTTTCTGTTTCTCTGGAACACTCTAGCCGAGGGCAGACTCTGTGGACACACATCAGAAAAAAGCCACTGACTCTACAGAAATCCATTGAAGAATCTCGTACTCGTTGCTTGGAGGATTGGAACAGATGCACTGAAGAGAGGATCCAGGAACACAGATTTTTATGTACGGTTTTATCAGAGTTTAACAATCATATAGTGGCATTCATTGGATTTGCCAAGCGGAAGGCAATGGTTTCATCTGTATCAGGCACTCAGGCAGAGCAGCTTGTCAGATATTATAAACAAATATGCTACAAAGAAAGCACACTTTAATTTGTTAGAAGTAGGGCTAGTTTTGTGTCAGAATGGTCTGAAATATCAGCAGTTATTTAATGGAGATAAAGACATAAAAATACACATGTATGGCACCTCCTTCCACACAAACCAGTCAGACTACTGAATTACTACTCAATAGTGCTAAGCTGTTCATGACAAGTAACATCCTGTCTAGGAATCACAAAGAACAAAACTATGGCAAAAAACATGAATATATTTAAGAAAAAAAAATCAGATATGCATCTTTTTGTATATTTCTCAGATGTTACATCTCCCTAGTACATTAAAATGTGATCTCAGTACACTGAAACATAGAAGGCAATACATGTGGAATAAAACTTGACGCAAATGTACAACGGCTGACATGCCTGCTAACTTTCTCCAAGATTCAGATGCTTTAAAAAGACCAAACCAAGCAAGTCTACTAAATTTTCTCCCAAATGAGGAAAGTCCAGTGAACCACAGGAAAATAGTAAACAGCTTTCTACACAGTGAAAGCACACCTGCTAACTTTATTGGTATGTCAGTGCTATCCGGCTTTCAATGACTGCTATCTGAGCAGCAATGTCCTCATCAGAGGAATAAATACAGAGAAGAGAACTTCTTGAAAGATTCAGAATCTCTTAAAAAATAATTAGAGTGAAATGGAAGTTTCTAAAACATGCATTTAAAACAATCATAAAAAGAGAAAATTTATTCCAGTCCATGCCTTCCCAGTGGTCCTGTGAGAAAAGGCTGTGCTTAGTATTCTGTATTTCTGACTCCAAAGGAGAAAAAGATCTACTTGCTTTTTAATAAAATCCACTTTCCTCTGCACACTTTCAAATCCCTGCCATTTTTTCTAGAAACCAGATATTCAATCTGAAGGTACTTTTCAACATATCAAACACAGAGGAGCAGATCATCACTTTTTGTGGTGCAAAACAGGTGCAAACTTTTCCAATCTGGTGCAAAATTTGCATCCAAACTGTTGCAATCTTGATGCCATCATTCCAATAATTATCATGCTCTAATGAATTTACTCCAGCTGAGGACTTGTTTCTGGCAATTATTTTTTTAAAGGAATTTTGCAGAGAGAAGTGAATTTCAGCTATAACAAATGACCAAATAACTTTGTGAAAAGAGTAATTTTCTGAAAAATACAGACAGATAGTGATATATAGAGATGTACTTAGCCCTATGTCAAATCAAAGGAGTTTCATTATTTGATCTTACTGTACACCTATCTGAGAGCTAGAGGTAAAAAGCGATATACAGATGCATGAACCGTAACAGGCCAATGAACCAACTAATATTTTGACTTTGACAGTGACCTGTAAAAGTGCTTCAGAAGGGGATCTAAGAGCTTTATGACATACTTAGTGAAATAACATGTCCACAAAAGGAGAATTTCCCCTATTCCCATCATACTTGAAAAATACGATTTTTAGGTAAAACAGGTGTGTAAAATCAATAAAGAACAATTAACTTAAGAACTATCCAAAATCTGCTCAAGAGAAAGCACAAAAATTTATTTTGTTTTTAATTTATAAATAATTTGTATCAACTAAAAAAAAGAGAGAGAATTTTAATTTCAAAGCTTTCAAATAGAACTTTTCTACAAAAACAATGAGAAAAAGAAAAGCTATTAAACTCTATACCAATTGCTTAACCCTAAATATTCTGTGTCTTTCTGCACCTAATTTTCCTTCCCCTTGAATGTGCTGTATCAGCAACACTCTCCATTGATGATTACGAGAGTCCTGTCCCTGGAGTCCAGCTGAGGTTGCAGAAACTTTCAGCAAGTTCAGGGACAATGGCCCGAGATAAACCAAAGAGGCTTTTTTATTTTTAATTTTGCTTCCTTTTTTTTTTTTTATTAAGATTTAACTGAGCTTTGTTTCAGAGTAGTGGACTGTGAAACTAGAATAGGAAGATTACACTTTGCCGGGAAAAAGTTATGTATGAAATATTACTATGACAAGGTTTTGTGGATAGTTTGTGATGTGTGAAATGAAATCCCTACTCAATGTGCCTAGGCAATGCAATTAGTGCTATCTTGGTCAGGGATTTCTTGCTAGAAATGAAAAGATTTGTCTTGAAAAGCAACATATACCTCTTTAAAGCCCCGCTTAAAAGGAAAGAAAAAAAGAAAAAAGAAATATCTGCCTGGAATTATTATTTTTATGCATCTATAATGGGTTTAAGTGAAGGGTCGTTTTCAGGAAACTTTGATGGCTGTGTTCTAAATACCTGGCAAATTCTTGATAAAATAAAACCTGCAGAAAATGAATAGAAAATGCAGAAAATAATGATCTTTGTCTGGGATTCAGCCACTTTGCTAAGGTGGGGAAACTCAAGATGACAATGAGGTTCCCATTCAATTCTTTTTTAATAGGATATACTACACTAAGAAAATAACAATTTCTGCAGAATAAATTATCTTTTTCAGGAAATAAAAAAGAAAATAACCGAAAAATTCACAAAACCAAAGAAACTAGTGCAACAGCCTTGAACTTTCTCCCAGGAAAATTGAAACACTGGATACTACGCAGAAATTACTTTATCCTGGAGAGGGAAGACAAAAATGACAGAAGGTCTTGCCAGCTGAAAATATGAATTTTGTTTCTTCCCTCCTGATAATGAAACGTTATCTTTTTGCCCTGTTTTCTTCCAATTGATAATAAAAGAAAAAGGTTTCAAAGATGGCACTGGTGGAAAACAAATGGATATCTTCCAGCCAAGCATAGTCACCAAAAACCATACAAACAACTCGCCAAGACTGAAGTGGACAGGCTGCTTTAGCACGTAGCCTTTCTCATAACCTTAATATTATTTAGGATAGAACTACTAATTCCTGGCTTCAGGGCTTGAGTGGTTCATAAAGTTTTGTACTGACCTTGTGAACGGAGGTGAAACCAACATTTAAGTTATTGTATCCTTGCTGTAAAGACAGTCGAAAATAATGAGACAAAAATATCGAAAACTTCTAGTAATTGAAGCCTGTGTAAGAAATATGTCTAAACCAATTTTCAGATGAAATGAGCACAAATCCTGCACATAATAGTAAATCGCTTGGCTGGGGAAGGTTCCTGGGCACTGGAGTGTGTTTGTTAAGTCATTAAGCTGTTAATATGGTCTTTGGCATAAATTTTGCCAGTATTTCTCTACAGTTCCCTGATACAATCTGGCTGTCAAAATAGTCTCAAGGTGGTTCCCAATAGCCAGTTTCTACACAGTCACCTTGTATTGAAAGCCAAGACATGATACTTGGCCCCAGTACCTCGAAACATTTCTGGGCATGTTCAGTTTACCAGTAGCCAAAATGTCCTGGCTTTTGGCTGTCCAGATTTGTGTGAGTTCCCTCCCTGTGTCCATAGGAGTAGGCAGAAAACACAAGTTTACTGTGATTCTCTCTAACTGAAAGCATAAAGGGGGACTAAACAGTCTTTAAAAACTGAAAGGAGGATTGAAATCAGGGTCTCCAAAACCCGACTGTCTTGCCATTGCAGGGTATCCCCCGCTCAGTCCCAAGGGCAGCCTGGGGGGACACAGTCTGAGAAATATCCACAGCTAAGAGAAAAGCAGGTGGGAGCTGGTCTGGAAAGGAACTATATATTCCATGTTTGTAAAAACATCTTGAAATAAGATCTGAAATTAATAATTGCATTCAGAGAGTTAAGGTTAGATGAAGAGAATATGTACTTTGGTCAGAATAAAGGTTAAATTTTTGTCCTGTGTAAGCAATGTATTTCTCTGCCTGTATCTTTGTATTATTGTCAATGATATAAAATGAAAAAATGAACAACCAGGAAAGCTGTTTCATAACACAAATTCTCAGAAAGACAAACCAAATTCCCTTTACTTGCATACTTGAAAATACAGTATCATCCTACCTGTTTCTTTCTTTTGTAATATCTTCTCAGACACCCGGAGTATAAATTATCTATCAAAAATTATGTTCTCTTTCTGGTATATTGCCTGGCTCGGGAGAGCTCTGATTCTTACTAAAATCTACAAGTGGATTACTGCTACTGATAACTCTAATTTATTACAAGTTTAAAGATCAGTGTTATCTTCAGATTGGTACAATTGCTTTGTCTGTTTGGACTCTTTGGATTGGGAAATAGATCTCAGGGACTATGTCTATCCTGGCTGGATCTTTGAGGTGTTATCAAAATATGCATTTTCAGGAAGTAAATGTTAATGATATTTCGTACTCCTGGTGAAGTTGAAAAGACTAAACTTGAGGCAGGTGCATAACAAGGAGAATCTGAAAAAGTTAAAATGGGGATATTCAAAGAGAGATCTGGAGTGAAGTGAGTCTCTGCTGAATCACTGGGAGTAACCCTGAACTCCAAAACTGGAGGAATTGCGGTTCAAAGCAAAGTCAAGACTGGAAAACAAATGAACATTCAGATGAATCTTGCTTCAAAAATTAATTGCTCAGTTCTGTGCAAGAAGAAATCCTGTTGAAACTACTACTGTGGAAGGGTAATATTTATAAGGAGGTTGACATGAGATTACAAACCTTAATCTAACACAGGTTCCTAGTATGGCACGTTTACCAGGGATTTGAAGAAATCTTTTGTTAAGGAACTATTTGCAAGCTTGTGACCTTTTCCTTCTTTTCATTCCCATTTCACTTAAATTATCACTCTAAATATATCAAAGGGGCTCTCAGCAATCTGATAGGTTAGAAGGACATATTGGATAGAGTAGGGACTGATTTGAAAAGATTAAGAAAAGTGATTTTTTTAGAAGTTCTACTCTGCAAGGAATTTCTGTCTGCCAAGAGTTTAAAAATTGATACATATTCAATGGAAATAGTTATTATGCAAAGAATAAAAGATTCTATCAACAGTTTGTTGTTGGTATGCTAATTATGATTTTTGTACTTTGCAAATGCTTTGCAAACAAATATTTTGAACGTGTAAACTAGAGGTAGCTGAAATGCTTTTTGATTCAAGTGATATTCAACAGAACTGAGGGCTAAACAAAAGCATTTTGTTTGCTTTGCTTTTCTTTCTCCTCACAAATTATTAACCTTCCTTAGGAAAAATAAAAATAACCACTCCAAATGGCTAAAAACTGAAAAAAGTTGATTTTTCAAGACCTGAAATGGTCTTGATTGTCACTGTCTCAGAGAAATCACAATTCAAGCCATCACTCTTATAGGACCATTTAATGCAAAATGTCTAACATTGCCATAACCAGCAGTGAATGCAGATCTTTCTCTCACTGCCTCTTCATTTGTCCTATATCCTTTCTCTCCTGCAGCTTCTGTTGGAAGTCAATGAGTCACATAGGAAAGCCTGATTGGGTAGATAGCACGTGATAAACCCCATATAAACAATGCTTAACTGCAACAGTTAAGATCTCACTAGAGGACAAGGCAAGTCTTTTATGTATAGTTGTCTACTGAAATCGTCTGCGGGTCCCATCACCTGAATAACATACGTGGCAAATAGACTTCAGTACTGTCCCTAAATCAGAAATTCTGCAGCAGAAGCAAAGGGTTTTTTTGCTATTTGTATAATTCATAGTGATTTCTACAACTGCAGACGAAATTCATGAAGCAAAAGAACTTAGTTTAAAAGAGGCATCACCATATGATCTCATTCAAACCTCTGCTAAAGCAAGGCCAACTTGGAAAAGGTTGCTCAGGATCTTGCTTGGTCAAGTTTGAAAATCTCTGCGGATGGAGATTCCACAAAATCTTGTTGAATCAAAATTCCCCTTGTTGCAGCTTGTGTCCGTTACCTTTCGCACAAACCTTTGAGAGGTGTCTGGCTCTATCTTCTCTATAGGTTCCCATTGGATAAAGGAGGACAGTAATTACATGCTCCCCTTGGCCTTTGGACTGAACAAGTTGAACTGGAAAACCTCAGTGAGTTCTCTTAGCCTCTCCTTGTACTTATGTATTAGTGTTTGTGTCTCAAAAATCATGACAGAGAAACCAAAGGAGCGTCAGAGCCTTCAGAATTTTACCTATTCAGCTGATTGTTCCTTTGGCCTTTTTTTCCCCCTGTAAAAAGCTGTTTAAGGAGAAAAAGTTGGAAACCTACATTTCCTGATGAGCTATACATCTCAGAAAGAGGGTGGAAACATTTTAAACAAGAAGGCTTCTCCAAGACAAAATAATCACCAAAATTAAATTAAAATAAAGATCGTAATAATAGAAAAATAAAAAATAAAATAAAATAAATAAAATAATAAAAAAAATAATAGAAAGAGGGAGGGTAGGAGCGAGTGTGGGGTGATATAATTCAGATCTAAGAATTCTCCCATATTACTTAGAGATAAAATATATACAGCTAATGAAATACATTACAAGGTCTAAGATGTGTATCTGTGTATCTAGTGTTTCTCTGAAGAATCAAAACATAAACCAGAGGAACTCTGATAAGTGAGCTGGAGAGTTGTAGGAGGCTAAACAGGATTCTGGAGCTCCATGTCCTTCCTCAGCAATCCAGAGAGGATTGCTTTGGAAGCAAAAGATGTTTTGGAAGCCAAAAAAATTTGAGCTTCCCAGGCTTAAGCAATTGCAAGGAAGTCTTAGGGTGATTCTGGTTAATTTATTCTATTCTTCTACCAAAGCTACAAGCAAATTATAATACGGTATTGTAAACCCTCACTTTTCATAAACCCTACCGTATTAATGTAACTTGTTGATTCGTACTTGCAATTTGTGCCGTGTGTTCATTAGAATGGCTTTAATGTGGAAACATGATTTGCTGAGGTCTTTTCTGTGATTCCCAGTGCTGAATTTGGTGTCAAACTGTGATAATGGTGTTTCATAGTTACTTTAATGAGTACTGAGTGTTAACAAAATATGTACGCAACTCTTGCAATTTTCACCCCTTTCATTTAAAGTAAAGCTGTCCTCATCATGTGAGTTAGATAAAAGATTATTTGGTTTTTTTCAATATTTCCCCACATAAATAATATGAAAAGAAAAAAGATGGTAATACAACAAGAGTGACAAGTGATCCATTGATTGAAAACACTGAATGTAAAAAAATGGCATGTTAATAACCTGTGAATTGTATGTTTGCAAATACAGCACATGAAGGTAACAAGTAGACGCAAAAAAATAATAAAGAACATTGGGTAATGCTCATGGTTTTGAAGGTAAACTCACACTCTAGTATCATAGAATAAAATAGATACACTCGTGTATGAATTTTTCATGAACTGAGGGTAGAGGACTGTTCAGAATTGAGTTGTGAAAGTGAAACTCAAAGCAGTTGACCCATACATCTAGAGTCAACTGAGATGTCCTGAGAAGACTCTTCCAGGCTTCCAGCTAACACTCCAGAAGGGCATATTCTCACAGAGGACCTGATGGACGTCTGCCATGTTTTGTACATGGCTCTGAGAATTTCAAACGGCTCTAGGGGCAAATCCCTCATCAAAGTCATCAAACAAGTCTGTATATCCATTCAGCTAATCATACGTAGGTGTCTACGTCAAGGAGAGCAGGATAGTTCTCTCTGAACTGAGGATACTGGTGATACGAGAAAATGGGCTCATATCAGGTGCTTAATAAAGACAGTGGCATTGAGCTGTCCTGACCTCTGGTCCAATGGAGTCATCAAGTTTCCTTCTACTTTTCTTTAAAAGGACAGTACTTTCAGAAAGAAGTTCACCTGCCTCTCTCACTCCCATTTTAGGATAGAGTTAACCAGTTTCTGAAGATGTTGTTCTTTTCCATCAGTTGTAAAAACTAGTTTAGAATAATGTCCACTTTTTATACTGCTGAAATTAAATGTTTACTGCATCTCCAGTCTATGTTGTTTCTTAAAAAAAGTAGTAGTGTGGGCTTGTGGTTGTTGGGAATAGCACAACAGGAAACTATGAGGCTGTTCTAACTTTTGCTAATGGATTGGTTAATTAAACTAATACCCAGTTTTGGGGGAACCCAGACTGAAGGGAGAAAGGAATGATGCTGAGCTACACCTCTGGATCTGTGATAACAGAGAGAGAGAGAGGGAACAGACTCTTATTTTTACCTTATATAGGTCACTGCTTTTGTACTACAGAATTCTGAGGTGACTTTCAATGTGGGGCAGATTTTAACTCACTCTGAGAGGTTTAAAGTTTCAGTACGACTCCCCTGGACCTCGTTACTTTTAGCTTTTTAGCATTCAGGCTTTGCTTTTTTGCTTGTTACTTTTTTATTTTGTATTGGTTTATTAGCACTGTAAATGTGTTTGTAGTACAAAGCCTGCCGCTCCTTTCACTGTGTTTCAGGATTGTCTCTAAGGTGTCTATAATTACGTGAAAACAAACTTCTTTTAACAATTCTTGTTTGAAGAACATACAGCATTTTCTGAAACTGAAGGTTCCAAGGGGACCAGTGTTTCTCGAGTGATAAATTACAAGACTTCTGCTTTATACATTTTACAGCATACCTTGTTTTGTGTGGCTGAAAGATTAGATTGTCTTCTCATTTAAAATATATATTTTTAAGATCCATGAATACATAAGGGAAGAATATAGGTTTGGCATAATCATCTGCTGTTTTAAGTTGTGCCCATGTCTCATTTTCAAAACTGTTGGAGGATTATTTCCCATGGCATGTCGTCTGACGCACATTTAATTTCAAATGCAGATTTAAGTAAACAGCTGCTTTTTTCCCCTGTAGTCTTTTAAGAAGCTGCCAGAGTCCCTAAAAAATGTCTTCACCTCTGCCTAAAGCTGTAAATATTTAGGGAGAAGCCAAAATAGCAGTAGATCTTTTACTGTAGTAAACATAAGGCGAAGCATTATTATTATAAATGGAAAAATACTTATTAAAAGGTCAGACTTGAGTCATGCTGTAAAAGTTTGATTTCATCTAGAATAAACTCATCTACATGTCATTACGGGCCCTATAAACAAAGAAATATTAGCAATGAGAAACAAAAATTGACAAATTATACCTTCAAAAATGAAGTGATGTTATTCAGGTGAAGATAAAAAGCAGATGGATAGTCCAGGTATATCTGCCCTACCTGCTGTTGTTGTTATGTTACCTGCCTACTTAGATAAATATTAAAATACATAAAATATATATGGTAATTTGGTTTGGTATATAGTGTTTTCCTGCCCAGTCAGGGGCTATTTATTTAAGATGGGAGCATTGGATCATTTTCTAAGCAAGCAGATAAAAAATAACAGCATGTCTGTCTCTCCCTCATGTATCCTGCTCTTAGCAAAGCCTTGATTAGATTTAAGGGTTCATCTGTGGTTTAAAGCTATTCAGGAAAAATGAATAACTTACAATTCTGAAATCTGAACCAAAAGCCACTAAAACCCCTGAAAAGATTCAAATGATCTTTGGTTGAGGCAATAGCTGTTAATATGGTTGGTTCAGTGACTGATCCAGGCTATCTAATCCTACGGACTAATCTTACTTACCCCAGCTACCACCTGGTTTCCTTTCTGATGGCTGGAGTTTGCATAATTACAGCTGAAGGTAACCATAATGACAAATCATGACATTTCCTTGAAAGTCTTGAACTGAGCTTTGTAATTCAGTAAAAACAGAAGTTTGGAACATCCATACCAAGAGATTCCATACTAACCATACAGACTACTGCATTTTAGAATCATAATGATGGGTGGCTTTTATAAAGTACTACACTACTATTATATTAATGCACAAAACTCATATATCATGCTATGCCAAAACCCTTCAAATTCTCCAAACTCTCTCAAAACTAAAAAGCAACTGAACAAATAAAACAAAACCACGAACCACCACAACAAAACCCCAACCCTCCAAAACCAACAGTTTCTCAATATGCATAATTTGCTTGAAATGACCACTGTACATTTCTTCTGGGTAGAATTAACAAGCATACTTTCTTGATAGTTTGGTTATAACCATATATTCAGAAAAAAAAAAAAACTTTCTAGATTTTCTCTGTCAGAATTATTTCCAAGATGACAACATGATAAACAGCAGTGCAAGTCAACATATGTGAACTCTGGAGATACCCTTTTGAGGATGTAGTAGGAGAACACTAAGAAATTGGTATAAATCTGAAATAAATCTCAATCATTAAAGGAAACTTGATTTTATAATTTTTAGTAATATCACTGATAAGTGTAAAAAAAGGCTTTTAAACCAGAAAATCCGTATTTTTTTTCATTTTATATGAAATCTTCCTTTTTATTGGTGATTGTATCAATTAATTACTGTTTGGACAAAAATAATGCTGTTATATCATCCTAAGAAGAATTCTAAGTCTATTTTTGGTGTTAGAAGGATCAGAAGATGCAGTGCACATGCTATATGGTTCCTAGAAGGGAGACCAAGAGGAACAAAAAAAGCTTTTCCAAACTCCACTGTTCCTCTGCTTATACTAAGATATGACAGACCTTCTAATGACTGCAGCCAGACTGTTGGGGATTTTTTCTCCGTGTAAACAGTGGAGGACCCAGTATTGTTCTGGTCCTTCAGAAGTTTGGTGTGAAATCGTCCATCACGGAATGGACAGAATGGAAAGGCATCTCTGGAAATCATCTAGTCTAACCCCCAGCTCAAGCAAGGTCAGCTAGGTTGCTCAGGATGGTGTTTGCTCAGTTTTTTAATATTATGTTTGTGTGGAATTTTCTGTATTTCAAATTTTGCTAATTTCCTCTTCCACTCATTTAGCACCACTGACAAGGTTCTAGCTCCATCTTCTTTAGCCCTTCCCATCAAGTATTTATATACATGGATATGAACTCCTTAAGCCTTCCCTTCTCCAGGTTAAACAACCTGAGCTCTCTCATTCAGTCCTCCTCACATGAAAGATGCTCCAATCCTTAAATCACCTTTGTTGCCCTTTGCTGAAGAATCACCTCAGTCAACCTGCTGGCACCATTCTGCCTAATGCACTCCAGGAAGCTGATGTCTTTGCCACAAGCAGATATTCCCAGCTCATGTTAAAGTTGCTGTCCACTAGGACCCACAGGTCCATCTGTGCTATGGTACTTTCCATCTAGTTGATCCTTAGCCTGTACTGATACATAAGGCTTATCGTTCTCACAGCAAGGATTTACCTGTTTTCCCTTGGTGAACTTGAGCTTAACTTCAGACTATTTCTGTAGCCTGTCAGGTCCTTGTAATTGATAATGTGTTCATCTGGTATATCAACCACTTCTCCCAACTTTCTATCATCCACAAGCTTTCAGAGGGGAACTGTACTCCATCATGCAGGTCATGAATGAAGACGGAGTACTGGCTCCAGTACTACCCCCTGGGGTATACCAGTGGTGACATACCTCCATCTGGACTTTGTGCCACTGATAACAACGCTTTAAGCTCAGCAGTTCATCCGGTATTCAGTCCACTTCATTTTCTGCTTATCTGGTCCGTTTGTCTGTGAGGATGCTGTAGAAGGCAGTGTGGAAAGCATTACTAAAGTCAAGATGAACAACATCCACTGCTGTCTCCTTTTCCTGTCATTTCTATTCAAGACTCTTTAACTGAATTTCTGGCTGTACCGTACACTTATGATCTTATCAAGAAAACTGTTTAAGAAAATTCCAATATTTTTGTGATATATGACATATAAATGTCCAGAAAAGTATTTTGCGGGTTATCTGGATTGCATGAATGGTATATGTTTTCAATCTACATCTGCAAGGGTTTAATAAGTGAGATTCATGACGCTGTATCAATGCATATGCTGCTTTGTTCACATTTCATACTGGTTTGAGGGTAAATATCTCACTATAATGAATTGACAGACTTGTTAGTGTGTGCTTTTTAGGAAAACAAATTTCCGTAAGAGAAATACCTCTATAAATCTACCATTATGAACATGCACTAATGTATATAGCAGGATAAATACATTAAGAACAAAAATCTGTTATACCACTCTGTCTCTTTTCTCAGTTTCCTTTTTAACATGCTGAGCCAACCAGAGTGAATAGTCCTGTAACTCTGTTCCCTTGTGTGATCTTGAGTTTTATTTTCACATATATTTTACTTGAGATTGCTCATAATTATAGTACTAGAATAACTCATCTTCTGAAAATGTGCTGTATTATGAAGCAGTGTGGAAATGTATAACAAAGAGTTGAGTGCTACAGAAAGCAAAAATCACTGTCAATATTGATGGTATTAGCGACAACCCATCTTCTCTGAACATCTTTGATTATCCTTATTTGAGAGCAGTCAAGATAGAGAAGATCAAAATCTGGTCTTAGTTACACTGATTTAAATGCAGGGTAACCGCACTGCTTTAAAGTGTTCTTAACAAAAGAGCTGAATTTTAATTTGGTTTCCACATACAAAAAATGTATTTCACTAGCAATCTTCCAGGGTAAGGCTTCGGGATTTTTTTTTTTTCTTCCCACTCCTTTGATTCATTCCTTCAAAGCATGTTTATACATGCATTCTTTTATAAATGCAATCACATCTCATTTTGCATTTCTCATTGGAATATCACTTAAGCATAAGTCAAGCTCTTTAACGTACAGTCAGATGGTTTAATAGAAAAGATTACTTAAATGCCAAAAGAACTGATTAAAACAAAGCCCTGGTGGATTCCTCAGTAAATATTTTTAGAATATTATACATCCCTTATAGTGTTCGTTAAGAACTAGACGTTGATGGGCTGTGGGACAGATTAGATTCAGCAATCCAGGCACAAAACTGCAGACAAAATAAATTCCTGAACCAAGATCTCTATTTATGTAGACCAGAGCCTTTATTCTCTTATTCTTTCTTTGGCAGGACCTGGAATATAACTTCATTCTTTATTCCTTCCTGAATATGGAAATTTCTGCTTCTCCAGGCGATGGACCAGATTCCAAGCTCATTTGCTAGCACAACCAGAGACATGTAAACTTTCCCTATGAGTTCTAGTTCTAGGGAAGAGCAAAATTCATACTGTGGCTGTGTGACACAAGGTGGCTGTTAAGAACACAGGCAGCTGCAGAGCAAGGTTGTGCAGGGTGTGTAGGTACTTCTGTTGGCTTCAACAGTACTCCCATCTTGTAACACCATGTGCAGATGACCCAGGAAGTTATTGAGCAGTGTTATCCACACTGCTTTCAATGCCAGTGCATGCACTTTTAAGAACATATAATTTATTGAGGCTTTACCTGGAAAATTTGTCAAAATATATTCCCAGTCTTCATGGTTTGAGGTTTCTTTTCACTCCTTCTATCATCTTTTATGTACAAAAATTACCATGTACATATATATCAAACCAGAAGATATATACCCACTGGGCTGTTGGTCAACAGCTGGCTGAATATGAGCCAGCAGTGTGCCCAGGCGGGGCAAGAAGGCAAATAGCATCCTGGTTTGTATCAGAAATAACGTCGAGAGCAGGAGTAGGGAAGTGATTGTCCCCCTCTGTGCACATTTGGTGAGGCCGCACCTTGAATACTGTTTTCAGATTTTGGGATCCTTACTACAGATAAGACATTGAGGTGCTGGAGCATGTCCAAGAAGGGCAATGAAGCTGATGAAGAGTCTAGAGCACGAGTCCTGTGAGGAGAAGCTAAGGTAACTGGGGTTGTTTAACCTGGAGAAAAGGACACTCAGGAGAGACCTTTCTTACTCTCCACAACTCCCTGAAAGGGGGTTGTACCAAGGTGGGTGTCAGTCTCTTCTCCCAAGTGACAAGTGACAGGAAGAGAGGAAATGGACTCAGGTTGTGCCAGGCGAGGGTTAGGTTGAAGATTAGGGAAAATCTCTTCCCCGAAAGGGTTGTCAAGCATTAGAATAGGCTGCCTATGAAAGTGGCTGAGACCCCATCCCTGGAAGTATTTAAAAAACTTGTAGATGTAGTGCTGAGAGACATGGTTTAGTGGTGGCCTTACCAGTGTCAGATTTACGGTTGGACTTGGTGATCTTAAATGTCTTTTCCAACCTAAATCGTTCTATGATACTTTAGGACATTGTAAAGTTATAAGGAAGGTATTTTAAAAAATAGACAATCTTCTTTACGTCTTCAAGGTATATGAGATTTCTATTCCCTCCAGGTGACACGTACACAGGCTTTTGATGACAAGGCTTAAAGACGACCTAATCACTACCTTTTTTTCTTTTTTGATGATAATACAACCTTATAGCTCATGCAGTCCCTGATCCTCTTTACAAACTGACTTTCTTCTTAGTTTACACAAAACTGGTAGGGAATGAGGAAACTACACGTGTGTCAGTGTATAGAAACTAGGTTATTGATTGCCTGCAAGGACCACATCAATGTTGTTGATTGAGTTAATGGAGGGGTAAAACTTAATGCTATAGACAAGTGAGAGTCTTTGGATTGCTTGTTTCTATTAGTAATGTAATAGAAGGTACTGTCATGATAATATAAAAATAGTAATGCAATGGTAAGAACTGCTATGGACTTAGGGGAAGAAAAAGAAATTTGAAAACTGGTACAGTTCTATTCTTTGAGGTATTCATGATATATAGCTAAGAAATTATTTGCAAAAATAATTAATATACATAGTCAACACATTAAAAAGTAAATGAATGAAGCTATTTGAAGTTTCCCTCAAGGCTATGTTTAATAAATGAGACTGTAAACACGAATGTAGTCATGTAGAGTTATAGTGATTTGACCTGTTTTTTTTTCACTATTTTATAGATTTATTGGATACATCAGATCTGATGTTATACCAAAGCACTCCTAGAATTTTTACTGGTCACCCTTTGACTTCCTGCAATACCTCACACAGAACTGGTTAGACATTCATTTTGCTAAGCAGTAAGTGCATAACTGGCTTTATCTAATCTGAAAGTAATCAGTTAACAGAACAGGGTACTTTTTGAATCAAAAGGTCTCCCAAAGAATAGATGGTCTGTGCAGCTTCATTAGGGTTGCCATGAGAAGATTTCTGAGAGTGGAAATGGACTTCTGGTTCAGGAAGAGAACGAGAGAAAACTTATCTTAAGAATCTGTGCCATAGGTTTAGAAAAGAAGTGTCTGAGCTATAGGATGTATGGCTGCAATCACAACCAAATAAGTCATTACTGAAGTCACAAACCTGTCTCCTATAGACAGAGCAAGTAATTTAAAAGTGCCTTTGGGTACTGGCTTCACTTGGTGATGTTTTGTGTCTTATTTATCTTATTTTCTCTAGTATGTGTTTCTAGAGAAAAAAAATCCCTTGTTCTGGGAGAACTAGTTGCCATTTCACTAGGAATGGTGGTGGTGGAGTTTTTTGGTTTTTGGGTTTTTTTAAGGCTGCAGTTAATTAACAACTATGTTATAAAATGAAAACTCCCAGTTAGAGTGGAGTACTAGATCCTAATGCAGGACACACCTGTCTGCTGATAACACCAGAGGCAGCAGAAGTGCTAACTGGAGCAGCTCAGGGAATAAGGCTGTCTCAACAGTGTAAAATGGTTACAATGATCTTCTCACTGCCCTCTTTCAACCAAAGAATCCTCTTTAGCGCATGCAGAATTTAAAGAAGATATGGGAAAGCAGTGGAACAAAAAATGATACAATATTTGTCTTAAATTGCACTCCATTGAATGTAATATAGCAAGAACACAAAAACTGAGCAGAAATCAGTTCTGGAGTCATGCAGGAATTATTTCTTTTTCTGGAAGAACAAGAAGCAAATCTGGGTCTCACAGCATCATTCTGGGTTCCGTTGTGAACCTCCTAGAGTCTTCGCCTGAGATAACCAACTAAACACTTCTCTAGTTCTTGAATATGCCAGACTGGAATTTCTGAACGAAAAACTTTCAGCCCTGATGGTACTTGGCAGAGATGACTGGATCAACTGTTTTCCCATCTTTATAGGAAGGACAATGTTAGTGCTACCTATTTAGCCTGAGTTACATACTCTTCGCTAAATAGCTCTTAGTTAAATAGGTCTTTGACACAAAGAAGAGAAGATGGAACTTCCAAATCCTCAGAACTTCTGGAGTTCTCTAGAGTCTCCTGTGACATACCCATCACTACCTACGCAAGCTTGTTCACAGTGTGTTAAGCTCTGAATACTGAACAACGAATCTCCAACCCTCCCCTGGATAATATTAGATAAAATATTAATAAGGTCCTAGGATATTAAATTTATAAAAATAGAGAAATACTGTTTCGCTTAAAAGGTGTTTACCTGATACTGTAGAATCGTGCAGAGCTCCAAGTAACTTGAAAAATTGTGGGAGGGAAGTGAGGAACATCCTTTCCAAACAAGACTAGAAGTTTATACTTTTCTGTATTCTGTTTTACTGTCTCAAATGGCAAATAAATGCAAAAGAGCCTAAGACTAAGACACAAATATGACAAAGTTTTCTCAGATATTTCCCTAGTGATTTCCAATAATCTACAGCTCGGAGAGTTTTGGAGCTAGTGCTATCTTTTATTTATTAGATCTGCAGAGATTTCTTATTAATCTAATCGTTTTTTCAGCACACATAAGCTACTGGCACAAGTTTCAGTTGCACCAAGTTCCACAGCTACATTGTATTTTTTCATTAACAGCTTATCTGATTTGCTTTAACTCAGTTACTGAATAAGATGAGCTAGATATACTTATTCCACATCCATTTTTCTATATTCGTTGTGAATTCATGGTGCTCTATCATGCTCATACTCCATGGGCTCGCCCAGTCTGGAAAACTGTGGTCAGATTAGTCCTTTTTGAGCATTCACTACTACAGCTCATATTGGTTAAAACACAGAACTATCTTAGATTAAGAGAAAATCATTTCACAGTAATGATTCTTTTTTAAATAAAGAACACTGGAGGATGGAATTAAAGTGTTTGTATGATAAGATTTGGATCTGAGTTCAGTTCTTAGAGGAAAATCCTGAATTTAACTCCTTTTCTATCTTGCAGGTCTATGGAATGAAATTTAAGAGCAACAGAAATATGTTTAGAGCTTTAAAACTATTGAAAAATAACGCATGTTTGCCACTTTCTTTACTGCTGCTAACCAGATCATTCAAACATCGACTCTCAGTTCTGAGCCACGGGCTTAGTCACTTATAAGATACCTGGGTTTTCTTGAAGTTCGCTGGGAGAATTTACCATTGTTGATGTAGTATGCTGGTTTTAGTTGGGATAGAGTTAATTGTCTTCGTAGTAGCTGGTATGGGACTGCATTTTGGATTTGTGCTGGAAACAGTGTTGATAACACAGGGATGTTTTTGTTATTGCTGAGCAGAGCTTACACACAGTCAAGGGCTTTTCTGCTTTTCATCCCACCCCACCAGAGAGTAGGCTGGGGGTGCAGCAGGATCTGGGAGGAGACACAGACAGGACAGCTGACCCCAGCTGACCAAAGGGATATTCCAAACCTTATGACGTTATGCTCAGCAATATAAAGCTGGGGGAAGAAGAAGGAAGCAGGGGATGTTTGGAGTGATGGTGTTTGTCTTCCCAAGAAACTGTTACGTGTGATGGAGCCCAGCTTTCCTGTAGATGGCTGAACAGCTGCCTGCTGATGGAAAGTGGGGAATTAATTCCCGGTTTTGCTTTCCTTGCATGCACAGCTTTTGCTTTACCTATCAAATTTTCTTTATCTCAACCCATGAGTTTTCTCACTTTTATCCCTCTGATTCTCTCCCTCATCCCATAGTTGGGAGTGAGATAGTGACTCCATGTGGCTTTGTTTTCTCCATCTGGGACTAAAACAGAACATGTAGTTGTGTAAAATGTGCCATCTTATTGAACTCATTACATCTTTGTTTGGGGGAAAATCGGGGATGTAAAAATTGAGGAGGTTTCATAAATCATAACAGATTTAAATATGACAGCAGGATTTATAAATTTGTTAATTATGACAGGATTTCAGAGCACATTTGTAGACTAAATCAGGTATATCTCAAGAGTAAAATAAGGGGTGTAGCTGAAATTTTAACATGATTTTTACGTCTATCATTTAAGTTGTCTATTGTATCTGAGGAGTCAAAGATTGGCAGACAACTCTAGATTTTAAAATCTGCTTTGCAATAAGTCAAATGTTTTAGAAATTAATTAACTGGATATGGTCTTTAATATAAAAGTTCATAAATTAAAAAAAAAAAAGTTTGCAAAGTAAAGTTTACTCCTGAAGATTTATTCAGAATATTTATAAATCAGAAGTAAAGAAATCTTTAAGAAAAACAGCTCTGAAAATGTTTAATGCTTAAATGTTCCAATGTTTGTAACTATCTGGCTTGTTTCTCCAATCATCTCTTAGATTGGTACAAAAATAAATACTCAGAAAGACAATTTCTGAAACACGTATGGATTCAATTCGGTTACAGCCCAAACCACCAATCCCAGCTTCAATACAATTGAACTTATGCACTGGGATATTAATTTCATTTAATATTAACTGAGTACCTGGAATATTAGTGTAGGGAGATTGAATACTCTCTGACCGCTTCTGCAAACACTTCATGCTGTCATTCCTATACGGGCTTGTAGATTTTGCATATAAGACATCTTCTTACCCTACTTACAGTATTGATTTTTAGGAAGATGATGGCACCTATTCTCTGACAGTATAAGGTCAAGTCTCAGCAGAGTTACGATGAGGTGAGTGGCCTAAGGAGAGCTTATGTCACCATGTGCTGGTTCTAAATAAGCTCCTATAGCCCTCCAATTAAGTAACTTTCCCTGTACCACTGTTTATCTTCTCATTTTTTTTATTTCTTTCATCTATTTGGATAAAAAAATCACTCCCTCTTTAGGTCAGAGACTATTTCATGCATATCTTTGAGGACAGAAATGTTCATACACAAAAAATTTTATTAAATATTTTGCATTCAGCTTAATTTTGAAAAGGGTCACCATCTTTGGCTGAGGATTTAGTCTGCTACAGATAAGCTAACTTTCTGCAACAGTAGATAATTCCTATCTTGAACAAGTTGTAATGTCAGCCAATATTATCATTTTCACACTTCAAAAATAGGAGATAGCTGAAAGAAAGTAATTTAAAAACAAATAAACTGAACTCAAAAAGTGTGGCAGCAGCTTGAAAGAGTAATTATGGGACTCTACAGTCAATATTGCCTCTATGTATCTCAGCTGGTTGATTGACCGGCAAAAGCAATTTTAGATACATCTGTCATTTTAAATTTACAAATATTTTTCTGTCCTAATACACTTGGCATTGCTTCATTTGTGTTTCAGATCTTATTTTTTTTCCACTGAGATATTAATTTGGCAAAATAATTAATAGTAGACCAAAAATTAAACAGAATATTAATTTTTCTCTTTGTTAATAAGGCACAAAACCACTTCTGTGATGCTGGTTGTGAGCAGAACTGAGTGGGAAATAGTTTTACACAATGATCCATGTAGCCAGCTGGCATGGGCTCAGGGTAAAACCCAAACTTTTCAGTGTTGTCAGTAGACACACAAAAATAATCTTGATTTCAGTGATGTGGGCTCCAATGTTACAGGTATCAGATACGGGTTCAAATCCTTGATTAAAAGAAAAGAAATTCACTACCTACTGCCACAGCTGCCACACGGTCATGGCAATTTGCCCCACCTGAGTTTTATGAGAATTAGTACCTTTTTCTGCAGGCTAATACCAATCTCAGGAAAGCAATAATGATTTTACAGTACCCGTAACCAGATTTTGGAGCCTGACCCATGCCAAGCGCTTTGCAAGCAGCCCCGGTAAGAATCAGAAAAGCAAATTCTGGGTATCTATCTGCTAAATTCACAGGGTAAGCTGCACTTCTGCTTGCAGAAGGACTTCTCACAAGTCATGTGAAGGGGAAAAGCAAGAAAACTGAAGGACCCCATTGGTTTGTGCAGACAAGTCCCAGCTAAGCCCTGCTCAGAGAAAGAGCTTGGGTCCCCGAAATGCAAGTAGATGTCCGTTGTTTTGACATATGATTGACAGCTAATCTGTGATTACCTCTTCCATGACCTTTACCAAAATTTTGATTCTGAACTGTAAACTATTTTCCAGGCAAAAACCTCATCCAAAAAGGAGAGATGAAGAATGTTTTAGTAAATAAATCATGTTTGCTAATAACAGTAACAAAATATCTCTTATAAAACTGTGTCACTTTTCAGTAGCATCCCAAAATGTGATTAACTTCATTCTGTGAGGAAATAATATGTGCAAAAATCAACAATAATGTAGACAACAGAATGCCACAGACAATCCAAAATGATTGTAGCAGCCAGTAACCAATGGCAGGAAATTTTCTGCAAAATTAGTTTCTGATGTCTTAGTCCTAATTCTCAAAGGAGACTGAAAAATTTCTTGGAAAACGGAGCTTGAGATCAAATAATCTTAACTTTGATTCAAAACATCATGAACTGAAGAAATATATTTGTATATGTATGAAATGTTACAACTTAGCCATGTCCCTCCCTACCAGGTACTCTCTCTTCTACCGATACTAATTTGCATGGCTTTTTTAGAGTTTGTATTGCAGATGTGGTTGTTCCAATCTCTAGGACACAGCGTTTGAAAAATGTTCTCTGCACTGATAATGTGATTGCATTCTTAGGGCTTGAAATTTTGGAGGCTACAGCAATCAAAGAGATCTGACGACCTAATAGATGAGTAGGAATCTATGTTTTGGCTGTGCTTCCAAGCTGGTACGAGGTATAGCGGTAGGTTAATCTGGTGACATGGGAAGTGGATACGATCCAGTGGTAATATTCATAAAGAATATTTCTGCACTGGCCCATGAAGCACAGCTGGTGTGTTTAAGCTTTTGGTTCAGTGGCTTGATGATCAGAGACTCTCAGCATGCCTCAGGTTTGCCAGCTGAAGAGTTGAGCCCATTAGAAATTCCCATGGCATGCACCCACCATGAAGCAGACAGGAATGAGCTGTGAAGTTGATTTCTTCTAATGGATCAAGTGCTTGTGCAGTCAGAACTGTCCAGTGGTTATCACTAAAATTCACCTGAAAATTATGATCCTGATGTGAACACTGATTTACACCTTAAAAACTAGCTTACCAAGGAAAATTTGTTCCACTTGTGGACTTGTGTTTTATTTGTTTTTTCTTCTCCTTTCAATAATGTTAAAATGCAGTGAAGGAAATACAATAAAAGGAGATTTAATTTTGCAAAGCCTGATGGCCTTGCTCTTTCATTGCAGGCAGTATGAAGTGTAATAAAGTAATTAGAAAATTCTGTCAGCTGTTGGAAACATTTTTTATAATTTTTGGGAAAGTCTGATTTGGAAGGCTACATTAAAAAAACCCTCACTTCATTAAATAGTAAAAAAATGCTATTTCATTACTATTATTTCATTATATGTGTAGTACATACACAGTATACTGAAAGGTATTTTTTTTTTATTTTCTGAACTTTTTTGGCCTCTCTAAGTTTTTTAAAATAATGATTCATCTTACAAAAAGTGTGAACATCAAGTGTTTCTTGCAGATCCCTGTATAACCCTGAGACAGTATCTCCAGACCAATCCATAATCATTCTTCCTTACTCCTCTATAAAATAAAATAAAACAAAACTCCCCTCTGCCTTTTACAGAATGGAAAACAAAAGAATTGGAATTGTTCACTACCACACATCTTTTGTCAATGAGCCATTACGGAATGTGGGAGAGAAAGCTGCTATTCTCTGACAGGATAGCAAACAAGTTCAATAAAGACATTTAAAAAGTGTGTAGATGGATGTCAGAGAGAAAAGGAACAAAAGCAAAATAGCAATCTTTAAGGAGGAGAAGGTGTATATTTCTTTAAATAAACCCCTCTGTCATCTAGCTTTGCCATTAAGACCACATGTCATGCTTAAAGATAAGTGAAGAATCATGAAATATGATAGCTGCGATCTCTGACTTGGTTTGTGTTCTCAGCATAAGAAGGTTTTCTTACATTAGGATCCAAATGAACTTGTATGAATTTGCATGGCCTTACTGGTGTCAAAGCATGACATTACTGGTGTCAAACACATTTCAAAGACAAGTGCAACCTACTTAGTAAACGATATGATTATCTTTTCTACATAGCATTACTATTAAATGGTCAGATGAGAAGTACATTAAAAACAGAAATTTTTCGTAATCCTGAAAATAGGAATTCTCTGGCTGGAAATATATGTGTGATGATCATTGATAAACCAATTACGTATTTCTTAAACAGATGTAAACCACTGTATCTGCAGTTTCATATCAAAATCTTCTGCTCTGCAAAACATTTTTATAAGTGTTGTAAGAATAAGCATTATTCTGAGTTTCTATTATTCTTTAGTTTTGAACAGACTGCAAATATCTCAAAGGAAGAGCTGTCTGCAATATGTCAAGATGTTCTTTAGTCCACCATAGCAACAAGAATGACATTAGTGAAGGGGGTAAAAAAAAAAAAGATATCCCTAAAAAGCTAACACGATTATTGTCAGTAAAATTTTTAAACACAAAAGATTTTATTTTTTTTTAGATTACTAGAATGTCTGCACTAGTTATTTTTTTTAGTAAAATAGATTTGTTTATCTTTTAACCCATTATAATAATTATTAGCGTTACTTGTTTCCATTACAGGAAATATCTTGCTGGTCAACAAAAGGTCAGGCTCTATTATCTTCGGTATAGAGAAATAACAAGAAAAGACTGTAGCCTTTATCTAAATACTTGACGGTGAAGTAGGTTACAAAGTTTGTTACACATGGTTGGTTTTTTTTACTTTCTCACTTGGATTAGTATAGTAGATTGCCTGGGCTAGATCAGTATAGCAGATTGCCTCTTCCCTTTCTTGTTTATTGTCTAAGACACTAATGGTGGATTTACCACTTGAAAAGTGGGTTATTCTGTGGATGAGACGTTGACAACAGGGCATTTTCTGAAGCTGCTAACATAAAATCCACTTGCATGATTAGCATAAAATAAAGCATATTTCTTAGCATTAGAGACACAAGAAGATATTTAACTCATTAAACTCTAATGAGATGAAGTTTTGTTCTCATCTGCCATTTCCTAGTTATAACACAGCAAATAGAGGGAAAACCAATTTAATTAAACTTCCAGAAAGGCTAATCCAATAATGCTGTGAAGTGGATTTACCTTGACTACTTGTCAGAAAACTCCTATACTACTCCTCTGAAAGGAATCTGATCTTAATGTTTCTACAAATTCTGTCACTGGAGTCATGCAGGATTCAGACTGGAGGGTCCTGCTGAGCCATCAGTTTTTCTGGAAATACACTCAGGGCCACATGGCTGTAGGGACTCTTCTCACGGTAAGGAATGACACTCTCAGGGATCCAACACAAATCATAGAGACTCTGAGACCTTTATAGGCTTTGGAATTCAGTTCTAGGCAGATCTACAAGTATCTGGGAAGTTTCTGAACATGTAGAAGATTTTACAAACTAAGAACTTACAGCAAATGTAAGAAACATAAATAATGAAAAGAGAGAGGCTGCAGTTACTGAATTTTCAGTGAGCAAAACTGGATGTATTTCTTACCATTGTTGCATATTTTATGGTAACTTTCTCCAACACACTTTTTTCTGTCTCTAAGGGACATTAAATGGTGATATTAATACAAAGCATGTAATGGTATAGTGGAAATAGCTAGTAATCTTGAGCATGGAGCAGGACTGCTACTCATAAAATGTGTAATTCAACAGCATTTGTGGCAACCAAAACCTCCAAATTCAAGTGTAAAGCACGTGGCAGTAGGATAATGTGGTTCCTGTACTTCAAGCCACATAATAAACACATGGCTGGATTGGTTGGCCTTGCTGTGCACATGATGGCTGCATTTGCTACTAGAAATGATGAAGAATTTTTTCATATTATATAGGACTGCGTAGGTGTAAATACATCTAATACCTCCAGTAAAATACTTTAATACACTTCAATCTATTGGCTAGAAAAAAGAAAGAACCCCAACCCACCTTTAAGATGTGATCATTTCTTAGTAACTAATGGTAAGCAAGGAACAAGACAAATGTGTGTTCCCACAACACTAGTTCATGTACGTACTAAACCAGAAAACTTAAAATTATGAAAAATGGTGCTTTTTGCCCAATAAGCATGATAGCTCATGGCTCTGCTTAGACGACATGGATTCCACCCAGAACCAGTAAGGTTAAAAGCAGTAGTTCTACACCTATTCTTTTTATATAACTTATTTCAACCTTCTAACGCTTGCAAAGCATTTTTGAAGTACGGTCATTGCACTGTGTCCTTTCTGTGACCCACCATGAAGACCATAGTACTCAAATGAGAAGAAATAACTGCCAGGCAGTTTTGGAGGCACTGCTCTAAGGACAGTGGATAAGCGCTGGCAAATAGTTATTTAGGCTTGTATGGGCTGGTGAGTCAAACCACGAGCAGGAGAAAAAATCTTATTGAACCACTGAGAATGTGGGAGCGGAGCAGCAGCAGATTCCCACTGATGGGTTACAAATGTAAATAGAATGATGTTATCACCAACAGGAACTGGGAGAGGAGAGGAGAGGAGAGGAGAGGAGAGGAGAGGAGAGAAGAGAAGAGAAGAGAAGAGAAGAGAAGAGAAGAGAAGAGAAGAGAAGAGAAGAGAAGAGAAGAGAAGAGAAGAGAAGAGAAGAGAAGAGAAGAGAAGAGAAGAGAAGAGAAGAGAAGAGAAGAGAAGAGAAGAGAAGAGAAGAGAAGAGAAGAGAAGAGAAGAGAAGAGAAGAGAAGAGAAGAGAAGAGAAGAGAAGAGAAGAGAAGAGAAGAGAAGAGAAGAGAAGAGAAGAGAAGAGAAGAGAAGAGAAGAGAAGAGAAGAGAAGAGAAGAGAAGAGAAGAGAAGAGAAGAGAAAATTAATTTTTAAAATCCACAAGTCTTACAGTATGAGTACCATATAGGATCATCATTAAAAGTTAAATTTTATACAAGATAGATGGATGAAATTCTATGACAGAGAGATTAGATCTGCTTTACTAACAGATTGCAAAAAAGCAACTGTTAATTTTGTACAAGAAGAACTCATTACACAAGGTCACCCAATAATAGCACCCTTGTTCCACTGCTATTTAATATTCCTAGTCTTGATTTAGATGACAATATAATGATATTTCTGATTAAGTGAATGGATAACATAGAAAAACAGTGGGACTGGAAAACATGAAGGATGCTTGGTTGATATTATTAGACCATCTGAACTGCCAGGCTTAATGATCACAGTCCAAGGAAACATGATAATAAAGGTTTATGTAAAGAAATACATTGGGAAAAAAGGAAAGTATATACCCAGCTGGGAGATTATGGCATGGATCCAAAATATTCTGCAGGAAAATACGGGTGCCATCATGACTGGAGAAAACTTGAAGTGCCTGTAGCTGATCCACCCAAAGAACTGCTGGATGAACACCTCATTGTGTGCACATCAGACACCACAATAAGAACCAGACTTTAATCCAGATGTTTACCCTGTATCAAGTTAAATTAGATGGCCACAATTACTTGAGTGTAGAGCAATTATGTAAACTAGAGATTAGATGTCACCTAAAGGTTAGCCAGCTATTTTTCTAATTCAGCAGTTAATGGAGTGTGGTGGTTATTAACTACCCTTCCAGTGTTGGAAACAAAGGCAGAGACAAGCAGACGCCCTGATAAGGATCTGAGCCATCATCCTACCTTTGCACGGTACGTGTGCCCCTAGGTTTGCACAAAGCAGGGCTCTGAACCCCTGTGGAGAAGGCGCCTGTGAGTCTGAGTTCTGCTGAAAACTCATTTTCAGCTTGTTTCATGATATTGACTACAGTACACATTCGATCTACTATGAAAATGGGAGACTTGTCGAAGAGACAGTAGAATCAAAAGGGAAAAGAAGGAGTTTATTCTGTCTCTTCTCGGAGAACAAGCTAAGGCAGCAAAGGAATCTCACTCTCGTTCTAAGATGAGGCTTCGAAATACTGAAGCTGGGATGCCAGCTAACAGTATTGGTAAGAATTTGCATTTCTGTAAGCGAGAGATTCTTCTATTAGCTAGTGGAGATCATGCTATCGTGCTGTTGTGAACATGTCCTTCCCTAGTTTGTCAGTAAATAGTTCTCAATTTACATTGGTAAAGAGAAGGTACTCAGATTTCTATCTGAGCTGGTTTACTTGCGAAACCTGTTTTTCCCTTGTAAATTGTCAGTTACTTGTAAGGTATTGTTCTATGTAAAAATTCCTAACTAGACATCACGTGAACCTGTTTAAAGGAACCTAATAAAACCTGTTTTGTTTATTTATAATTGATTGCGGGCATTTTTGTAACATGGAGACACCAGATCTGCCTCCAGATTTCTACAATGAGGGCTTCTGAATAATCCTAACCTTCACTGTTGAAAACCAATAAACCTTGTATAAGTAACTTGTTCTCTTTTTGTACACAAGAAAACATGACATGAGCATGTTTGGATTTCTTCATTCGTTGATTAGGCCATAGGAAATATTTCTGTAATTGCCAGTTTATTCACCACTGCATACCAGATGGGGGACCTTCCAAAGGATCTTGATACATAAAAGGATGTATTTGCAGCTTCAGATATGAAAAGCTGATTCCCTAAATTGCTGCTGAGATTCAAAACACCTATGGCAGAGAATAGAAGGAATTACAACATAGAGATGAAGTAACAGTGTTTTTCTTTTCACTTGTAAGGAGTACATAGAAATCTGTGTATACAGAAACCTTGTGTTGAAAAATGTATCCTGTATAGTTCTGATTTCAACCTTCTCTGAAATGTTTAAAAGTTACAGGCTTTCAATACATTATTGTTCACATTTTGTGAATAAGTTTCTTTGCAAAATGTCCTTCTCAAATAAAATTAAAAAAAAAAAAAAGGAGGTGGAGGAGAGGGTGTTTTTCTTCTAAATCATTTATCTTTGACTTCTGTTAAAAAGAGATTCTAGATTTCAAATAACTGTGTAATGTCCTCTGTCGAATAAAGGACTTCATTCTATCTGGAGGCTTTAATGATAAGTTTAAGGGTTTAAGGATCCATTTCATAGAAATAAAGCACCTTGTTTTCCTGAAATCTTTTCTTGAACTGACATCATCATATTCAATAATGCCTTCTACAGCTGCAATACAATAAATATTTTTCCTAAGCATGGATAACCCTGAAACATGATGAGCAACTTTGGAGTACCATAGATTAATGTTTTTTATTTGACTTTTATTTGTGAATTCAAATCATATAGTGTAAAGTTCTTGTTACCTATTTACTGAATCTATATTTCATTGTACTGAAATGCTTTTTAGCTAGTGTCCTGGTACACATTCTTAAGGATGATGGCAACCGTAAGGTTGAAATACTGAAGGCCATCAAACAAGTGAATGTGAAATGCTCCTATCTTCATGCACTTAGAGCACAGGATGCATCAAATAAGTAATAGGAAAGCAACCAGATGCATCTCCATGAATGGGACTGAAAATAGCTCTGAAGCTTACAAACAGAGGAAAATTTGGGCACCGAAAGCAGCTAAACTGTTTTATAATGGAACTACATGTTTCAGTGGAACAGATTGATTTGTAGAAACCAGGAGGTTGTTCTTGCAAGTATTTTTTCGAGGCACATATCAGTTTCCATAAAAGGTCTGTTGGGGCTTCCTTTGGGAAAAGGAACACTGATCTTTCAAATCCCAAGAAAATTACAACATTATTGCAAATGAATACCTTAACCATGTGCTTGCTGATGTCTGTTTTAATATGTAATTTAGGTACCTGCCTTCCATAAAGCATTAGCTTTTGGTTTACTGTTTAGCTCTTTTGCTTTGTGTATCCAAGAACATTTCCTTATGTCGCTAAGTATCTTGAACATCACCAAGATAACTACATGCCTCTGGTACAGACCACCTGCATCTATGTGGGGCAGATGTCATAAGAAGTGTCACCATGCAGACAGGAATATCTCAGGTCTCAAAACTCATCTAGAAGAACAAGTTTCCGATAATCATTTTCCTAGGGTTAAGTTTTGTTTATCAGTGTTAAGACAGGTTATTAAACAATATTACAACTAAACTACCTCAGTCTTCTCAACTCTTCTCTGAAGGCAGGAAATTATTTACATTCAAGATCATTATACAACTTTGGGATATCGAGCACACGCAGATAAAGGAGATCCAAGCAGGTGTCCTTACTATCGAAACATCAGCTTTGAATGATACCTGTAAAGAAAGGCTAGAGCTGTCGGACAGTATCTAATAATTTGAATATTACATTTGAATAATACTTTACTCTGTACCTGAGATCTTATTCAAAAGAATTAGATACATCAGGGTTAGGAAAGGCACTCCAGGACAATTTGTTCCATAGTCCTATAATTTCAAATCTCAATAATTATATGGGAAAATATTTGTAATACTTTCACTAACCACAAACATGGCTAACTGTGAGACTAGAGATGACATCAAAATGTTGTCGGTGTCCCTATCGTAAAAGCACTTTGGTCCAGAGAAAATTTACTTCGAACATGAAAAACGAAACTCTACTCATTTTTCAGGTAAGGAAGGACCTCTGAACATTTCATTGCAGGCATTTCTGTTCTGTTGGGAAAACATCAATACTTGTCTCCTCACTGAGCACCTTGACTTATTCTCAATGTGTTTGTGAAGATTTCTGTGGTAAAGCACTTACTTACTATTTTCTATACACAACTTTCACAAAGAGGAGTGCTCTTAAGAAACTTGGTGAAGATAATAAAATGTAGTAAAAAAAAATTATTACACTCATAAAACTAGTCATGACTTCATTACCAGCTACAGGACAGAAACTGGACGGGTTTTCACACACTTAGAGATTAGTGGTAGCAGAACTTTAGCTCCCATGAGGAAGCCAGGAAATGATTTAAAACAGAAATATTTTGCCCCCAATCAAAAAATCTCAGGTTTGAACCTTCACTTTCTACACAATTGTTGGTTACTTCCAAAACTCCAGGGAATTGAAAATCCAGTTTTCTTTTAAAGAAAGCGGAAAAACACTTGACAAATGAGTTCTACTTGTGCGGCTGTTTGTAATGTTTATGGTAAGCAATGACGAGAGTAAATGGAGGAATGATTACAAAGCTCATTCTTTTAATGCTAAATTGAGAAACATTATGTAGATGTAATGGCAGAGTAAGCTACAGGTGAGTAAAAGTATGGATCCATTCCTACCAAATACAAGTCATAAAAAGCACAGCAACACAGAGCCTGCTCTCTGCCAGACCTGTAAATGAAGAACCACCAAAAAGCAGAGGAACCGTGCCGTAAGTGGTTTAGGCCCTGTTTTAGTTCCTGTTTGCTCCTGGTACTAAGTATGTCCATGTAGAGGGCTTCCAAGAGAACCACAAGCATTAGTAAAGTAAAACATGTTAATGATCTGTCCTTGGTGGTCCCCTGAAACTCAAGTATGGATTATTTCAAATAAACTGACAGTATCGTCCAGCTGTGAACAATCCAACTACGTCTAACTCCTCTGACCTTTACCTGCAGTTAGCTGTCTTGGCAGCTCTAGTCAAACGTCAGCAGAACCTTTACTTGGCTCCTACACATGCTCTAAATCAATCAAATACTCTAAAGACAACACTAGCCTGTTTATTTCCTTCTCTGATGCTCTAACTTCCTCTTTGGGACTTCATCCATCATTAACGCATACATTGCAGAGATTAGGTAGCTCTGAAGATTATTAATGGGCAAAAAAAAAAATTAGGTCACGTAATATGACAGATTTTCATAACAGATTAGTGGTTGTGGCAGTTCAGTTACACACAGTGAAAAGAGCTGTTCTCCAGATCAAGAATATTCAATAGTTTTTTGCAGTGTAGAGCTCTACTAGGGGTCTTAAAGTAGATGAGGCAAGACTGGCAGGAAGAAGCTGTGTTTTGTTTTAGAATAACTGATAAGTTTGGAGGTAAAGACAGGTCTTAAGGAGCAGGTCTTTGAGGCAGGTTTCCACTAGGCAAATGAGTGACTGTTGTTTACACCTTCCTATATTCTCTTTTCACACAGTCTTCTCCAACTTACTGCGTGGTTTGATTACAGGCTCTGAGATATGTAATTATGAAATAGAAAAAAACAAATGTATTTGGGTCACTTATCTAAAACTAGATGTCAGTAACTGGTGACTGTTTTATGATCTAATGATAGTATCACATTTAAAGAGGATCCTCTCATTCATTTGCCCACACAAATGTAATGTTTTTATTTATACAGTAAAGGACTTAAACAACTTGCTTGTAGAACAGGAGTGGAGTGCACTCCTGGAAAAAACTGGAGAAAATCTGGATTAATCCCATTTGTAAAATATTTGCTTGAAAAAAAAAATTGTCTAGATACAGTAAGTTAAAATTTGAGTTAAAATCTGTGGAAACTTTTGTTACTACATGTAATTGATTTTTATATTTCTTTTTGAGAAATACTCATCAATAAAATATTTCATGAGTATTATAAAAACTGGGTTTATGTTTGATGCAGGAGTGAATGCACTTTCACACACATGAAAGTCATTATACATAATGTATGTGTATAAATCTATTCTCATGCACATACATAAGTGTGCACGTCCTACAGGTTTCTGTATCTGTGTGCTTACGTGTTTGTTAGTAATTGTGAAAATATTCCTCTGAAAGATGTGTTTATCTATCTGGACATGAAATATGGAAATTTACCCAAGACCCAGTGAATCTAGAAGCGACCACTCAGGTGTTTCTACATCCTCTGGGCAGATCCAGATGTGCTCTGGTTCACAAATTCAACCTTCCATCTTCTATTTACTTCACTTCCATACAAATACTGGGGAGATTCAGATAGGATAACAAGGAACACATGCACATAAAGGAAAATTGTTAAAAATGTTATATAATTAGTGATTTTGTGTGGAACTTTACGACGACAGTAAAGATTGTGATAATTCATCCTTTCTCTACACATGTATTGACAGACAACAAAGGAAAACAGACACAGACTTTCCAGGGTTTCTCCAACAGCGCAGAAATGTTTTCCAGAACAAGTTATTTTCAACTTTTTTTCCCCCTCCATGTAGTTTACAACTTGTAAAAAAAACCCACCAAAACCTGAACTATTTAGCTTATTTTCAGTATGACTCTCCCTACCCCAATTAACTCCATTACTCACACCTTGAACTAAGTAAGAAACTATTAATTGTTCCGTCGGTGCTTCCCTGGTTGTTCATCACCATAGTATCTCAGTCCAACAAACATTAATTAATCTATCTTCCTAATGCCCTTATGAGATAGATAAATAAGTAAATAAAGCCCCTTCATTCTTAAGAGCATCTTTTGGAAAGGTCTATACTCATTTAGAGTTAAGGATGTAAATTACAAGCATTCACCTGTTTCCTAAAAAGCAGTGACTGATAATGATGCATGGCCACTAGATATCCACTGAAGGCCTTTGATTTATTCATCCACATTAGCCTCCCAAAATACAGAGTCACTACCATTCCTATTTTATGAAGTATTTAAGTGGCTGGTTCAAGGTGACCCAGGAAACCACTATGCCACCTTTACCAAACATGGCTTAAGAGATCCCTTAAAAGAGGGAATATGGAGTAGTTTTGAGGAGATGGTGCATGAAATCATGACTGAAGCATTACTTCTTATAATGATACCGACCTTTTGTAAGTGCTGTGATAAAACTGAGCAGGATCTGGAAAATATCTACAAGAATCACAAATCATCTTAAGGATACCTCTTCTAGAGTAGATGCCCATTATCTGTTCAGTCAATACAAGTTGCTCCCAGAAGAGGATACAGTGGAGACTATGACTAGTACGGAAATGTGCTGGTTTGGAATTGTGGCTATGTATCCTTTGGGTGAACTATTCCTCTGGATCCCCTAAAGATGCTCACCTTGCTATGTCATTTCTGCTTGGAGACATCCTGCTGC